>NW_019416213.1:209121-391074 GCF_000390285.2 Anoplophora glabripennis | reverse complement strand
TCGGCAATAGGGGTGGTTTTACCCCCACGCGGGAGGTGTTTTTCACCTTGAGCATTTTTAGGAGGGCATTCTTGATGTTACCCTTGCCATGTGGAATTCCGCCAATTTTTACCCAGATTTTGGTGACCATTTTTTCTGTTTTCTTGTTTTAGGGGTGGTTTCCACCCCTTCAGTAGGGGTAACTGATCAGAATCCGACAGAAGAACGAATTATGGGGGCATGTATTTCATATCATTTGGATTTATAAGGAAGAGTGGCACAAAAAAGGCAATTCATGAAGGGAACATCATTTGCCGCCGGTTTTCGGCAATAGGGGTGGTTTTACCCCCACGCGGGGGATGTTTTTCACCTTGAGCATATTTGGAAGAACATCCCTGATCTCTTCCTTGCCATTCAAATTCCCGTCAATTTTTACCAAGAATTGATCGAACATTTTCTCACGTTTCTTGTTTTCGGGGTGGTTTCCACCCCTTAAGTAGGGGTAAGTCGGATAAATATTGGAAAAATCGAATTATGGTCACCTAGATTTTTCATGACGCTCAATTTAAGCCCACGGAGACCTCTGGACGACCTTCCCCGTTCTTGCTACACACTACGCAAAAACGGGCGAAAAAATGTTTTTTTGCGGTTACTCTTTTCGGCGCGGGTAAATTACCACCATTTTTGTGTATTTTGGAGCACTTGTGAACTGATTTGAGTAAGTATTTTAATAATATACGTTCACACACATTGCAACCAATAAAAATGCAAAAAAAGCCTGCACCAGATGAACTACTTAGGATGATATTTTACAATTGCAAATAAGGATGCGGCGCAACTTGTGGTTTTACAATACCATTAAATTTCTTGGAGTTCACCTTGACACTGAATTGAGTTGGGAAAAACATGTCAATGATTTATCTGCACGTTTATCTGCAAATATTTTCCTACTGCGTAATTTAGATCGTGTAGTATCTAAGCCTGTACTCATATGGTACTTTTCATGCCACCATGACTTATGCAATTTTGAACTGGGGGCATTCGTCTCACAGTGTTAAAATTTTTGGTTTACAACGTAAATGTATTAGAATTATAGCTGGAATAAAATACAGAGATGATTCTCGGGAGCACTTCAAACTGCTAAATATTTTTACAATGTCCTCAGTTTACATACTTGAATGTCTCATTTATATAAAAAAAATAATCAGAATAGATTTGTTCGACAAGAATATTTGAACCTCACAAGAGAGAGAGACACAATATTAGGCCAAAATTTCATAGATTAGCGAAATCCAAAGATGGCACAAATTATTTTGGCATTAAATTCTTCAATAGGCTTCCATCTGAGATTCGATCACTAAATTCAAACTGTTTTAAAGCCATGCAGAATTAGAAAATATCTTAAGAGAAAAGCGTGTTACAATTTTGATGAGTTCTTTGCTGACCAGTTTGTAGATATATAATGAACGTTCGTAGATAATATTTACTTTTTTATGCTGTTTACGTTATATTTATCTGAATGTGTTTTTTAGCTTTAATGTAGTATTGCCTATATGTTGTATCTTTCGTGTTTATCTTTCTTTGACTTGTGTAAACATTTTAATGTATCGACACCAATAAATGATTTGATTATAACGAGCGTTCAAATAAAAACGTGGTCGAAGTTGGCTCTGACACATTGGACGTAGGGAGTAGCTTATAGCGACCAACTTAACCTCAGCTGTATAGCAGCTGTCAGTTTCAATAACGTTAATGACTATATAACTTTATTTTAAAGAATAATTGTTGTTGTTATAACAATAAATTAAAGCAGCTGCTGAAAGTGTCCCCTCCTTGTTCCAAGCACTTTTCACACCTGTTCCTCAAAGAATTAAAGACATTTTCTAAGATGCTCGGGGTATTGTTAATTTCACGAATCTTGTCTATAAGTCGAGCCTGCAGATGGTTTAAATCAGGAATAGGCAGTTCAAAAATAGTGTTTTTAAGGTAAGGCCACAAAAAGAAATCACACGGCGTAATATCACATGACCTCGGTGGAAATTCATGTTCAGCATTGAGACTTATTAGTCGATTTTGGAAAACTTCCCTCAACATATTCATCGTCTCGTCTGCCGTATGTGCCCTTGCGCCATCTTGTTGAAAGTAAAAGTTTGTAATTTTGTTTTCTTCCAGCTGGTTAACAAAAGGAGCGATAATTTCTTCTCTATACCTTTGCGCAGTAAGAGTACCATTAAAAAAAAAAAAAATAGGTCCATAAATCCTCCTTCGATTGAGAGCACTCCAAACTCCAATTTTTTGAGCGTGTAGAGGGCCCTCGACAAAAAAGTTATCTGGTTTTTCAGAAGATCACATTCTCATATTCTGTGAGTTTACGTAACCACTTAAATGAAACCAGGCTTCATCAGAAAAAAAAGGTAATATTATGAAGTTCACCGTAGTTGTTTAAAAACCATTCACCAAATTCACCATTCACCATTCTTGCTGACAAGTTAAACGATAGGAGAACAAACGCAAATCTTTTTTTAACACTGTGTAGCAGGTACAGACTGATATTCCCACCATTTGTGATAAAACACGTACAGAAGTTCTCGGCGCATTTTCCATTATTTGTTGGACATTTTCTTTTAATTCTTCAGTCCGCTTTTTAGGTCGGCCGTTTCCTTCTTTTCTTGTTACACTGCCCGTTTCACGAAAAACAGTAACACAACGCTGAACTGCACTTTGAAAAATTTTGTACTCAACAACGCCGGGAAATTGATTTTGAAATTCTATGAAACATTCACACACATAGAATACTTCCATATTCCACCAATCTTGCGTCCATTTCTAAAGTAGGACTCTATGATAAACACTTTTTGTTCTTGAGAAAACACCATTTTAAACGCTTTTTAAAACGAAAATATTCAAATTGATAGCGGCGATATAGCGCTTTGACAGATGACGTTTAAGTTCATTTGCTATACGCTACGCCCTACGTCCAAATTTTCAGAACCAACTTGACCACGTTTTTATTTGAACGCTCGTTACCTAATATTTGGAACAATTAATTACTATCACTATTTTATATGTAGTCGATTAGTTTACATTTTCAAAAATATATCATATTATTGAAGCAATTTATTCAATTAAATTAATAAGTAGTAGTTGCATTAAAGACCTCTTTCTTCTTTAACAGTTTCTACTCCAGTTAATTGAACTGCCTTTTAGACACTTATTGAACAGAGTTAAAATGTCAACACTTTAAGACACATTTTTGGAAAAAGGAATTTAGCGACCTTATTTATAGATTATGGGAAAATCATACTGGCAAGTTGCAACTACATAGTTGCCTTTATAAAGTAATGAGGAGGAAACAATTAAAAAAAATTGAAGCGGAACGAAATACATAGTTGAATTTCTGTTAACCGTGGCAGAGATAGAATATACGACGGACGCCCCTATCTGTACTATTAAATTCGCAAATCTGCAATCCTAAAACTTCCACACAGTTGCTAAAATTTCAGAATATAGCGTTTCATTCGTGCGACTGTAATTCACCGGCTCCGGCTTATCACGCTTTTGTTTCTCCGTGTTCCTATTTCAGGCACCGGCACCGGTGTATCAAATAACTGCTGATACTATCCGCCGCGCCGTGTAGTTCCACATATAATTTTCCTGGAACTCTGCCGTGCTAAATTTGAAATATCGGAATAACATAACAATTACAACTTTGCGTTGCACGCTTGTAAACCTTTGAACGGGATGTTGCGCAAGTCGCAGAATGGCAGCCCGTGTGTTCCGCTGGATAATCATTTCCGAACACTGGATTTACCTCTATCATTCGGATTATCCTGATTCAGTCGTTATCCTGCACTGAATTCATTTTATATCAGAGGAAATTCATACACTTGTAACCCACTATAGAGTATTTGCGGAGAAGCAATTTATTCTTTCTAAAGGAATTAATTGCAAGGAAATATGGAAGTTGTGATAGATTTAGAAATTTAGTTAATAAATTTTATAAAATCCCCCAATGTTCTTTTCTGTCTAATTTTAATGAGGTTGAGTTGAAGTAAAAAAGTAGGTATGTCCCCTGGTCATATAAAAAGTCCAAAACTAGGAGACGTACCAATTCCGAAGGAATTCGATTCGCTGAACACGATCCTGTAGTCAAAATGTATAACTTGTAGATGAATTCTGGAGAAAAGTGAAAGTTTTGGGTGAAAATGCCCAAATATGGGTCAAAACCGAGTTTTTTCTCCAAATATATAGTGTCCCACCACGAACTCCATCGATGGATATCTGGGAAACCGCCCGAAGGATTTTTTTGAAATTGTGACGGTGTGATAAGGACCGTGGGGCCTACCAAATATTTTCAAGGTCATCATACTTCTGGTTATACCGGAAGTCGACACTAATTTTCTTATTTTAAATGGAACCCCCTATATATTAATGCATTTTTGGAAAGAGCATCTATTTTTAAGTAGAAAACATATAGCACACTCCATACTTAGGATGGACCGTTTCCGACATATTCTCATTTTTAGGGAAAAATTGACAGATGCAGACAGTCAGCAAAATTTAGTTTTCCCGTAAACATAGGTTTATTGTTTTGTGCAAATTGGACATTTTGTAGAGGAAGACCAAATTTATCGAATTTGACAGGGACATTTTCCAGTTTTTCTACAGGGTGGTTAAAAAAAATACAGGTAAGTAACAATCAAAACGACAACTGTCACAGGTTTTTAATTGTCAAATTTATTTTAATAAATGTTCAGAATATATTCCTTCAACTTCTCAACTTCCACACATTTTTCACACCTTAGAATTAGTTCCTTGTGGTCGCTGCTCTAATAGAATTAGGTGATAGATGCTCAAATGCTTGTCTTACTCTATGCTTACGATATTCCTTTGTTGTTACTGGTACTGGAGTACTATACACACTATTATTTAGTGTCCCAAATAAAGTAGCATATATCACCGGATTCTATTAAAGCAGCGACCCACAAGGAACTGAAGAAATTTGACAATTAAAAACCTGTGACAGTTGTCATGTTGAGTGTTACTTACCTGCGTATTAATGGAAACATCATTTTAAGAAAAGGGAAATGTTTATTCGTAAATAAATTGAAAACCACTAGTTTTAGGTATAGGGAAACTTTAACAAAGGTACACTTAATTTTTTTGCAGAATGCGAATACGTTAAAAAATTAGGGGTTTCCATTTAAAACTTTCGAGTTTTCAATATTTTCTGCACTTCATATTCGATATATTTTTTTTGACCACCTTGTATAAAAACTGAAAAATTTTCATGTCAAATTCGATAAATTTCGTCTTTCTCTACAAAATGTCCAATTTGCACAAAAAAATAAACCTATGTTTCCGGGAAAACTAAATTTTGCTGACAGTTTGCATCTGTGAATTTTTGCTTAAAAATCAAAATATCTCGGAAACGATCAATTCTAAGTATGAAGTGTGCTATATATTATCAACTAGATGCAATAATATACAGGGGGTTAAATTTAAAATAAGAAAGTTAGTATCGACTTCCGGTATAACCGGAAGTACGATGATCTTGAACATATTTTAGCTTGGTAGGCCCCACGGCCCATATTACACCATCACAATTTCAAAAAAATTTTTCGAGCGGTTTCCCAGATATCCATCGATGGAGTTTGTGGTGGGACACACTGTATAATTTTCGTAGAATTTTGAGGCTCTGAATACGATGCCATTACTAAAATTTACCCATGACCTCGATATTTCTCAGAAAATCCAATATTTGGGTGAAAATGGCCCAAATTTGGGTAAAAACTGATTTTTTCCTAAATTTTGACATATATTGTAGTACACATTTTGGCCCGTTTTCACCCAAATAGTGGATTTTCTGAGAAATATAGAGATCATGGGTAAAACTAATCGCTTCATGTTCAGCTCCTCAAAATACTACGAAAATCATATATTTGTACAAATTTAGAAAAAAATAAGTTTTGACTCGTATTTGGGCCAGTTTTCACCCAAAAATTTCACTTTTTTCCGAAATTCATTGGTAAGTCATGAATTTTGACCTTAGGATCGTGTTCAGTGCGTCGATTTCCTTCGGAAATAATATGTAGGTTTTGGGTTTGGACTTTTTTTATGTGCCTGTGTTATCAACTATGTCTTAAGAAAAACGTGCAAATCAATTTATTCTCCATTATAATTTTAAAGTACTCGGAAAGCTCCCCCTCCCCCATTTTTCATGTTTTGAGTCACTTTTCGCGCGACAGCTTTTTCGCTAATTTATCTATGTTGCCGATAACTTATGGATATGAAAATTTTTTCCAGCTTCGAACTCTGAAAAACAAAGCTACTGGATCAAAGATTATTGCCAAATTGTTTATAAATTAACGGTAAATGCCGATAAACCTTATATCTTGAAAACCAATAAACGAAATTTAACTTTTTTTAAAAAAAAGCGTCTTTCCGAGTACTTTAAAATTATAATTTTTGAAAAAAACTAAATTGCAAATTGATAAATGTAATCTCTTTGTTTAAAAATAAAAAAAAGAGTGTTAACTTTAAAAATTTATTGTGACCGTCCTAATCAACCGATTTCAATTTTTCAAAAACCATTTGAAATTTTGAGCGATCTTGTGAAAAAATTTTCAAGTATCTAAATGCTTTATTTAAGGCTGTGCAAAATTTTGAAACATCGAAAACTTTTTCAAAAGTTTTTTCAAAAAATTATTTTGCGAAAACTATCTAACCGATTTTAATGAAATTTGGTGTGTTGTTTTATTATATAATAAAGTTTTTTTTTACCAAAATTAAAATGCCCTCGAGCAATTAAACAAACTAAAAAAAAAATGAAAAAAACTTTATTTTTTTGCCTTTCTTTCATCAATTATTGCTATTTTGCAACACGGCAATAAATTTAAACATTTTTAACTTGCAGTATATTGTGTAAAATTCAATTCCAAAACTTCTTTTTCTTTTCAATATTCTTCTAAAATGCATAAGTTCCAAGATATAAGTAAAAAACTAGATAAAATAGGTATTTTTTAAAATTTTTGGTGTTTTGAATATGTTCCGGACCTCGCCCAGATCTAGAGATCCACACTTTTATTATGTGAGTTGTACATAAGGTATTACAGCAAAAATTGGCTTGCCCCCTCTTACATCCAAGAAGAGGGATATTTCGACAGATCCGCCGTGGTCTAGTATATGTCTCAAAATACATACGCATAAGAAAGTGACAAACAGAAGCTTTGTTTTATCTTACATTCTATCTTGCAAGTTTTTTTTAGATACTGATTTTTGTATCTTTAAATTCTTACTAAATTAACTATACTGTAGACAGAAGGAGGTGGAAGTTCTGCTGAAAGGATGTCAAAGTGTAAAAATGCACATAAATAAATAGATACCTATATGGAAGAGAAAAAATTTTCTTGATTTATCGATGATTTATAAATTTCCATATTTAATGTTATTACAAATATTTACGGGACGTGCTGTAATTCCGGATTTTAATAAGTTCGATTGCATGTATACGGAGTGATTCAGTTATAATGTCATTAATTTTCATCACGTATTCGGGAGGCCTAATAAAGACAGAAAATCGAAAAAAATAAATAATAAATAAATAAATTACCCCTTAACTCCTGTTAACTAGTGCTATGGACAGATGAGTGAGTGTTTTTTTTGGTGGTACTGTCATCTTAAATAGGTACCATACTACTATTTGGAAAGCAATAAATCACACAATAATATATACGTACTACAAACTGAATAATTAATTAAACTTATGTAAAACATAGTGTAACAAAAGCCGGGATGCGTAGTAATTTATTTGTTAGTTCTCGGAACGGATGGGCCAAAAAGTAAAATATTTCAGTCAACACTAATTTATCGGAAAGTTAATGGTTTTCAAGTAGGTAGCGTCGTCCTTCGGGGAAATTTACCAATATTTTTAACAAGTTCACTTAAACTGTCGGGGCCATGTGTTGAGCATCTAGTATAAAGAGAAAAATCGATATTTCACATAACGCGCAAAATGCATTCCAAAGAACGTAGGAATTCCAAAAATAAGTTGTTAGAATGTTGTGAGGAAACGAAAGTAACATAGCTGGTTTTTTGACGGATTTTCAAAACTATTAAGAATATATTAAATGAGATTGCTAATCCGTCCCGTACCACTACACGGAGTCACTAGAGGAAGGTTAGGGTTATTTGTAAGTTTAGTCTCAAAATTACTTAGATAACTATTAAAATGGCATAGTTATGCCAAAGCATCCCGACATTCAGGGTTCCCACCAGTAAGATAAGAACTAAAACGTCTGGACCCAAGAAATGGGCGTGTGGAAGCGAAGTGTCGAATTCAGGAGAGATCTAGGAGAAAAAGTCAGTTCTTCCTTATATTCCACATTGAGTAGTCGACTTAGTTTTAGAGTCTCGGGCTAGTTAATTAAATTTTATAATGGATAAAGTTTTTTCCAAATTTTGCTATGGAGCGCGCATTCCCTGAATCTCGGTACGCTGTCGCGTGTCAATAAACTAATTAATAATGTTGTTCGAGCCNGAAAAATTTAGGTACAGAGAAAATGTCCTCTGCATTATTTTTTATAATTAAAGTTCACTCTTCTGCTTTTGTTCGAAAATAAACTTTTCAATTACTTTTTTTTATTAAAGTTTATTTCTCGCACCACTGATTTTCTGATTTTTCAATAGTATTGCAAGTAGTGCTGGCAAAAACCGGAAAAAGTGAAACCGGTTAACCGGGTTTCGTAAAAACCGATTTCAGATAAAACCGGCTAGTCGAATAGTTGCTAAAACCGTATATTCTAAAACCGGTTATTCGAATAACCCGTTACTCGAATAATGGACAAAACCGGATATCTGAAAATCGGTGCTTTGTAAGACTGACGAGATATACGATGTTATTCACATATTCACATATTTTAAATTTTAAAGTTAAATCTAATGTTATTAGTTAAAATGTTAAAACAGTTAAAACAGTTGCACTTGTTACTGTGATTCTTCAATTTATTATTTATATAAAGGGATTGGGTCGTTTGGTGTATGTGGGTGTGGGTGACTGTTTTTTTTATCAGTCTGTATCTGTGTCCCAGGATAAAATATAAAAATAAATTGTATTTCCCTTAAAAGTTCAACCCTTCTAATATGTATGTACTATGTAGCCTGTGTCAATAACTACATAACACTAAGACTATATTATGATGTTATGTAGTTATTGGCTATAAAGTATCCGATTATTCGGATGTTTGAATAGATTATCAAATAATCGGTTATTTGAATAATGGGTTATTTGAAGAATCGAATAACCGGTTTTCGGGTTTCGTAAAAATCCGAATTATCCGAAACCGGTTAACCGACTATCCAAAAAACAGATTTCAGTTGCCAGCACTGATCTAGACAACTATCTCTGTAATTTCATAAGCAATTAATAATCTCAGAAAAAAAATTGTGTTTAACGGTAGTAAACCTTCAAAGCAGTAGTGATTAAAATTAACATGGGTCTTATGTAGGCCAGTCACCTTATCTTCTCGTTAATAACAAAGATTTCCTTATTGAAACTACTAGCAATAGATCCCCACCGCCTTACTAGGCCAAATCTCCTTATCCCCATTTCAATTACTCACCGAGACGGCTCCGTGTGTATTCGCCATGCCCGTAGCTTACCTGAAAAAGAAAAGAACAGCGTAAATTATATAACGTCTCCCTGGATCTGTGTTGGCCGAGCATTAACATACATCCCGGCGTTGCACGGGCTCAAAGGATGTCCCAATTCCATTT
This sequence comes from Anoplophora glabripennis, assembly GCF_000390285.2. Taxonomy (NCBI): domain Eukaryota; kingdom Metazoa; phylum Arthropoda; class Insecta; order Coleoptera; family Cerambycidae; genus Anoplophora; species Anoplophora glabripennis. The sequence continues at coordinate 381,321 of NW_019416213.1, read as the reverse complement.
ACGTTTCGATTAAAGTAAACGTCGATTGTTCTTTTTACGAGCAGGACGCTGGTTTAACGGCGCTGTTAAAATTTTACGAGGGCTAGGTTGCGACGTTCGAAATTATGTCGAAGGGCGGTGGATGGGTGCCTTGTATTTAACTCCGATTTCGGCTGGATGGGTTGCGATCATGCGATGTGTAATGCTTAAAGTTGTAATAAGTTTTTGGGGGTTATTGGAAATGCGAACCGTAGGCTAGAACGATATAAATATAGCTCGGGTAAGCTTAATCGATGATCGAGAACCTCAGGAGCGACGAGAAGTGAAAATTGTTGAAATTTTGTTTGAATCACAGACGATAGTACATGTCACAAGCTAATTAATATACAGGGTGTCACGAAAATAGGGAGCAACATTTCTACAGGGTGTTCTATGTCGAAAAAGATTATTTTTTGTTTATATAAGCGTGGGTCCAAAAATTCTTCCTAAGGAAGCTATAGTCACTTAAAGGGGCCACTCTGATGATGATTTTTTCTAAATAACTCCGAAACCAGTTGAGATAAATTTATGAAATTTGGTAACTAGCTTAACTCTTACGTGCTCAGTCCGCTACTAAAATGAAATTTACAAATTTTCATCACATACATCCAACACTGGGGGGAGGGGGGGGGGGCAAAATTTGCCATAACTTTTTTATGCTTTGACTTTTTTAACTTTTGACTGAACAGTATGAAATTTCAGAGTTTTCTAGTAAAAAAAGGTACTCTTGGTCCATACTGGTAGAATGTAGTCCGTTTAAAAATAATGTTACATGTGTTAGAGGTGTTTTTATATCTCATGAGCCGTGAAATGCTCGAAAGGCGTGGCGTATCCACATAATTCTTCTAATAAGCACGTTGTGAAAACATTGTCTCGGAACTAGACCATGTGCATCATTACAAGTAGAAATGAACTAAGGCGCTCGGTCATCAATAAAGTCAACTGGCGAACGTTATATATATTTTTGTTGCTTAAATTAAAATAATAAAGAATATAACATTTTATTATGATATTTGTAATCGGAGCAAAGGCTTGTTCACGCTACGAGAGCTCGAGATAGACAGTGAATAATGAATGTAATGTTTTTAGCACGTAGAATAATTTAGGCGACGGTGGGAATTATGTTTCTGCGTATATGAAGGTCTAAGCTCATAAGATTTTAAAACACCTCTAATCACCGGGAATCGAAATTGTCAATATTTTCTATCGTAGCGGGTTGTGAAGAACAAAAACGCGTTTGGCGTGATTTGCATTGACAGTTCAGTTATTTACTTTTTGTGGTTTGTTATTTTCACAGAAATTTATTATTTTTAGTAAATTATTATTTGAAAAAGTAAAAAAAACAATTGAAATTATTAAATAGTAATATGTACAATAAACTAATCAAAATAGTTGGAAACCACACTATTAATAAAACTTATATTTTTCTCAATAATAATTTTTATAGCAAATGCTCAAAAATATTTCCATTTTGCTGAATACATTTTTCAGCTCGACGTCTAATTGCCCGCGAAGACCTCAAAACTTATTTTGTCTGACTTCGATTCGCAGCCAAATGAATCTTCTGTTGTAATTCTTCCAAAGGATTTATTTCTATAGCGTAAAACAGCCTTCATCCTACCCCACAGAAACGAATCTACAGGATTTAGATCTAGAGATCGAGGTGGCCATGGAATGGGGCCACCACTACCTATCCACCTGCCAGGAAAATGATCATTTAATCAATTCATGACATTATGGGTAAAGTGAGGTGGTGCCCCATCTTGTTGATAGTGTAACGTTAAGCGTACGTTTAACGGTGTATTATCCAATAGTTCTCTTTCATCATTTTACAGAACGTTTAAGTATCCTCCTGCATTCAGACAAACGGGAAACTGAATTGGTCCAAGTAGCTGGTCCCCTTAAATTCCTGTCCACACATTTATTGCAAATCTATTTAGAAAATTTGTACGTCGTATTGTTCGTGGATTTCCGTTTGACCAGAAATGGGTATTATGAATATCTAGCTTCGTAAAATGTTGCATTTTCGACTGATAATAATTCGCAAAAAGTAAATAACTGAACTGTCAATGCAAATGACACTAAACGCGTTTTTGATATTCTCGGTGATTAACACATGTAACATTATTTTTAAACCTATTTTACACAAAAGTAGAATATTCTATCAATCTAAACCAAGAGTACCTTTTTTCATTAAAAAACTGAAATTTCATACTTTTCAGTCAAAAGTCAAAAAAGTCAAAGCATAAAAAAGTTATGGTAAATTTTATCCACGTCTCCTCCAATGTTGGAACGTATGTGATAAAAATTTGTAAATTTCGTTTTAGTAGCGGACTGAGCACGTAAGAGTTAAGCTAATTACCAAATTTCATAAATTTATCTCAACTGGTTTCGGCGTTATTTAGAAAAAGCCATCATCAGAGTGGCCCCTTTAAGTGGTTATAACTTCCTTAGGAAGAATTTTTGGACCGACGCTTATATAAAGAAAAAATTATCTTTTTCGACATAGAATACCCTGTAGAAATATTGCCCCCTAATTTCGGTATATTCAAAATTTTTTACTAAACATTCTGTCAAACGAAATTCAGAAAATTAATTCAGAAATGCAGAAATAGTTTAGATCTATACGTGTCGACCTTTGCAATTGTGATGTTTTAACAAGAATATAAGATATCTGGAAATCCGTTCCAATATTAAATTTGTTACCTATTTTACCCAATTTTTCCGATTATACAGACAACTTTGACAGCTACAGACGAGACAGTAAAAGACGCACCCAAATAATTATTTTGAATATTCAAAGAATATAGCATACTGAATACAATAAATATTATGCTGAAGAAATCTCACTACTTTAAAAAACGAAAGTTAAGAGAAATTGAGGTCTTATAAATAATTTAATTGGGTTCCGCCAAAATTTTGGAGTGGGAAAATAATACCAATAAACAAAGAGGTAAATACTGTTGAACTTGAATCCTTATTGGCTATATGTAAATTCTAAAAGATGAAGTAACTAATAATTAAATGAACATCTTATGACACATCTAACTATAGAAGCAGACAAAAATAAGCAAATTTAAACTGTCAAAAATAACTATTAATAAAAAGTCAGAAGACAAAAACAGATATAGGCAAATCAGCAAAACATTAAATCAGTGATTTTGTGACAAAAATACTAGTAGCAAACGGACTGTGCCATCATATAAAAGACAGTCTGTAAATATATGTTTATATGTTTCCTACTCCAATTTACTATTAATTAATTTTTTATAAACATAAAACGCATTTATTTTAGTTTTTTGCTTATAAAACCTAAATTAACGAAGCAATCTTTATGCTATAGAGATAATTTCTAGAAAATCGAAACTCGAATAAAACGAGAGGTCTGATCGCATAATCATAAACGAAGAAAAATCGGAAAATTTATTTAATTTTTTTAAAATTCATCACTCCGCCATTTTTTGGCGGCAGTTGTAGCTGACTCTGTGCATAAAAATAGTGAATTATATGTACTTTAAGTGTGCACAAAGCAGGCGCTGTCGGACCATTAGTTTTGGACAATTGCAATTTGAATTTTTTGGTGCACTATTTTGCAAAACTTTTGGATGCGTTGGAGGTGGTCCGATTTTAATTTTTGAGTCGGATTTTAAAAGTAGAAGTATAATACTGAAAACTGTATATTTTAATTTTTCGATAAAATGATGCGAAATAGGTGAAATATTATTCCAAACATGCTCAAAAACAACCGAGCGCGCGTATGCAGTCGAGTAGTGGGGGAAGATCGAGAGTTGAAATCAAATACATTTTCAAAACGGCAACAACTTTTTGAAGTGGGCGATATAAAGCGAGGTGAATTTTGTATTACTGCGTTTTTGTGTGTTTGGTTTTCGTACAAATAACGAAATAACCTTTGACCAATTCTTTTGACGCAAGGATTTATTTCATTAATGTTTTCAGAGGTAGCAAAATGAGAATGAATTTAAATTTTTTGTTAATAAACGGTTAGTCTTAAAGCAAACAAGTGAGAGGGGTAAAAGTTTTAACATAAACTGGGCTGATACCTTATTATTTTTAAATATTCAATTTTTGTCAAACAAAAGAGTTGTAGTAAAAAATAACTTAACCTCCTCCAAGAGGCAGACATTTTCGGAAAAATTGTTGAGAAGTTGCACGTGCATTAGTAAAAAATTTGTGTAAAAGACTATTATACTTTTTTTTGGTTATCAGATTACTGCCGCTATTCCATATTTTTTTGGAAACTGAGAGGCTGTATCTCCTAAGGGATGAACAGTTTACTAAGGTCATTTTTATTCAAAACGTGTTTATTTTAGCTGTAGATTCACCGGTACTATTCGTGTTACTTTTTTTCAAAACATCCTGTATAATAAAAAAGGAGAAAGAAATATGTGAGAAACATAATATTATTGTATTATTATATTATTATTACATTTATATATCATATTTAACACAATATTTTTATACTAAATGAATGCAAACTTATTAATGTAGGTATACGAAAAAAAAGGTATGTCCTCAATAATGCCTTTTAACTAATTTTGTTAATGGCAAAGTTGTTGCAGATTGCCGACTTAGAATTTATTGACATTATTCTTACACTACAAGAAAGATTTTTCAATCTGCTAAATTTGCTCAAAGTAGCTATAAATAAAAACGAAATACATAATGGTAAAATAAGTCTAACTACATACATATATTAATATGTACTTTAGGCATAAAAATTGACTAATTAAAAACTTCTGAAGTATTACACGAATCAAATTATTTAACATTAACAGTCATCTATATTACAGTTAATATACAGTGTGGCTACGATTTAGGTGACACAGGCTTATAACTCAGGTGTTAATTGACGAATCTTTTTCAAATTTTTATCACTTATGCAGATCAATGGGGTGGACATTTGAGGATCATTAAACTTACGTATATTCATAGGTGTGCGCTAGGGGAAATTAAAAGGGGGTCGATTTTTCGGTATTTTTTATTAGCGAATAAAATACGGAAATGCTGATGCCTTAGTCTTAATCAGTATCATCGAAAATATACCCATGTCAAGTTTCATCCAAATCGTATACAGGGTTGTACAGGAAATTCGTTTAATACAAAAAATAACATTGCATATTGTATTCACACAGTAATGCAAAATCCAGATATCCATGTCTAACGATTTTGTTTAAATGAAATGACATTTATAAGACCAAAAGAATACCGACGAGCAAACTTACACGAAAATAGGATTTTAGATGCTTTCCGAAATAATCCACGACTAAGCATACGACATGCGGCATTGAATTTGAATTTAAACAAAGAGACCATAAGAAAATGTCTAAAAAAGAATAAATTGAAGCCCTTTAAACCAAAAATTTTACACACTCTTTTAGAAGGAGACAATTTAAGGAGGCTAGACTATGCTTTCTGGGTGCAAGGCGAATTTCTGAACGACAGAAATTTTTTGAAAAAAATAATTTTTAGCGATGAAGCTACTTTTTCTACAAATGGTGTTGTATCGACGCAGAACTCTCGATATTGGGAAAGAGACAATCCCAGGTGGATAATGAATGCTAAGAATCAGTATGTTTATAAAGTGAATGTTTGGTGCGCGATTTTTAATGATCGAATTATCGGACCCTTTTTTATAGAAACTTTAAACGCCCAAAATTTTTTACGTCATTTGGAAACGGAATTTACTGATGTTTTGGACAATCTGCCGCTAGATGCTAGACAGAATTTATATTTTATGTTAGACGGTGCTCCTGCACATAGTTCGCGAATAATTAGAAACTGGCTGAATACTAATTTTCCGTTAAAGTGGATAGGGCCTCGTAGCCCGCTGCAGGACTGGCCAGCCAGGTCTCCTGATCTTACACCAATGGATTTTTATTTTTGGGGTACAGTTAAAAATAAAGTTTACACCAATCGTCCACAAAACATGGAAGATTTAAAACGACGAATAAGAGAGGCATGCCGAAACATTTCTTGTGAACAACTGCGAAAAGTAAATCGTCATATAAGAAAGGTAACAGAAGAATGTATAAGGAGAGATGGCGGCTACATTGAAACTAAGAAAATAAACTGAGTTTTGTTATACCTATTTTTTTTTGTTATCCAGTCTGTATTAGCTTATTTACATTTGTATTAAATGAATTTTCTGTACAACCCTGTATACGATTTGGATGAAACTTGACATGGGTATATTTTCGATGATACTGATTAAGACTAAGGCATCAGCATTTCCGTATTTTATTCGCTAATAAAAAATACCGAAAAATCGATCCCCTTTTAATTTCCCCTAACGCACACCTATGGATATATGTAAGTTTAATGATCCTCAAATGTGCACCCCATTGGTCTGCATAAGTGGTTAAAATTTGAAAAGGATTCGTCAATTAACACCCGAGTTATAGGCCTGTGTCACCTAAATCATTTACATTTGTATTAAATGAATTTTCTGTACAACCCAGTATACGATGTAGATGAAACTTGACATGGGTATATTTTCGATGATACTGATTAAGACTAAGGCATCAGCATTTCCGTATTTTATTCGCTAATAAAAAATACCGAAAAATCGACCCCCTTTTAATTTCCCCTAACGCACACCTATGGATATACGTAAGTTTAATGATCCTCAAATGTGCACCCCATTGGTCTGCATAAGTGGTTAAAATTTGAAAAGAATTCGTCAATTAACACCTGAGTTATAAGCCTGTGTCACCTAAATCGTAGCCACACTGTACATAGATTTAAAGAGACACTGGTCAAGTACAGAGGAGTCATTAAAAATATAATAGCATTTTTCTCCGTATATAGCGTCTAAATTATCTTAATTTGTAATATGAAGGTGAATATATCTTTCTTTGATCCTTAGTAAAATATGCTGTTATGGTAGATAATATTCTTTTTATGTTTGTCAGAAGTCCGTGTTCTTTAGAAAAGTTTTTCAAGTGCAATATTTTTTTATGATACGAACTCAACACAGAGACAAAAAAAAATGTTAAGTTTTTTATCGAGATAAGAAGTAGATGAAATTTTGTGAAGCTACATAAACATAAATCATCACCAGTAAAAAACGTTTACCAAAATTGGAATTGGTACTTCAACTGGTTCAAAGATTATTATTAAAAAAAATTATTTGACTACCAAACTTCGACTAGATATTTTTTTACAAACATTTACAACCTTTTCTTGTATAATACTTTAATTGTGCTATTTAGAAACGTACTTTTTCACCATTTTGTTTTCGCTTTAACAACTCCTATAACTGCCACAACATACTGTTTAGAAAAGGCGTTTTTGAAAATGAATTAAATACGTACACTTTTTTTATGAGTTATATTTTAATTAATCTCTCAAAGACCTCGCGACATTACGTCCCCATTCATCATCCATTTTTCAATATACCCCGAATAAGTCTATTGCTATTGTTATGTGATTAATGCTAGTTATTCCTGGCATATAGAATATACTAAACAAAGCTGACAAATTAAAAACAAATTAATGCTACGTCAACGTTAATTTCTGTTTACAAGTGAGTACTAATTCCCAGTTAGTAGGCCATCGAATATTCAACTACAAACATCCATTACACAGAACGACATGCGACTATTATTTTTTTCATGTTTAATCGTCGGGGTAATATGGATAGTTAGAGCCAGTAAGATATTATTAATAATGTTGTTTTTAAGTGTACACATTTGTGTGAAATTGTAGGACTACTCAGTTGCGATCACCTGGGGACCATCCTCTACGAAGATCTAGGATGTAAACCTGTTTTTGAACCAGGCAACTCCTGTCCGACACAGTACAGCTGCACTCCTTTCAAGACGTACAAAGAAACGTGTCTTTTCAGGGGAAAAAGGTACAACATAAACGAAAAAGTCGACGATAGTTTGATTATGGAGAATTGTTTTTATGATTGCAAATGTGTGGATCCAGTAGGGTAAATATGTTTATTTGGAAGTCCTGAACCTTTCATTTTTGTAAAATATTTTTAGGTATGATAAGTACAAGTGTGGTATCAAGAACTGTACGGAATGGTCTATGAGTTATAACTCTACACTGTGTTACAAACAATACGTTCCCGAGCAGTGTTGCGCTGTAGGAACCATTTGTAGTAAGTACTGTTTGTGTGCTAAATTGTTTTATAACGCAAATTTTACATTTTTTTAGTGCACCAAGGAAAACAAATATACGAATGCGAATTCGAAGGGAGAAGGTACAAAGAAGGAGAAATTTTCGTGCCTTCTAACTCCTGTTCCAAGTGCTCGTGTAGGAAAGGCTTCAGGGGGATAGTCGAGGAGCCTTTCTGTAAGAGAAGTCTGTGCGCTACTCAAGTGGTAGACTACGAAGAACTAGGAAACCACTGCGCACCCCTGTACTTGCCTTTGCCAGGACAAACTGCGCTGTGCTGTCCTAACGACTGGGTTTGTCGTAAGTATCTGTTTTAAAAATAATTTTCGGGCGATGGTGATGAGGATTAGGAACAAATCTGATACGATTTTATTTTCCAGATTCTGAAAATGACACTATAGTAAGTCTGTCCCCGAATGTCAATAAAAAAACGAGTAAGTTCTACTTCAAAGTATGTGTAACGATAGCTTTTGTGTACCTACTGCTAATTTTAGATCTAGCCTGTAATTTTGGACCTAAGATGGTGAACCTTGGAGAAGGCGTTGTCAAAAATATCAGTTATTTCGGAATGGACATGAAGGTTACCTGTGAGTGCGTTCTTCCTCCGTTGATGACCTGTAAGGCCCCTTAAAATTTTACATAAATAAAATAAAAAAACAAAAATGAAAAATGTTGTTTCACTTGTACTTTTTCTTAGTGTATGTATAACCGACGTAGATTTTCGTCAATACACCTCAGTTTGTAACAGTTTTTGTCGTTACAATTCTTATACGAGAGGTATAATCGTCGACCGTGAAGGCAATGCAGTGTATGGGGCCCCTTAAATGTTTATAGAAAATAGAAGAAAAAAACTCCATATGTTTTAAGTGAAGCATAAAAATATGCGATTAGATAGATATCTAAATGGTGAAGTAAGTAACTTTTGAACTGCAATGGACTTGTTTCTTTCAGAAAATTGTAACATTAAATTCAACTCTTCAAATAAAATGTGAATAGAAATTCGTATAAACAAAGACATTTTTGCACTAACAAGGTGACGCAATTGCTTGTTAGTTTTTAAGATTACAATTTTCTTAAAATGGTATTGTTAATATTATAAACGAGGGTAACAATATTAGAAAATTTTTGGAAACAATTATTTTAACATCATTTAAAATTTTGTCTAAATTTATGAAAAGAAAGAGAAATTTTAAATAAATAACTTCTTTCGCTAAAATAACCAGTCAAAGGACTGATATTAAAAATTTACTTTTATCAAATCAGAAATATAAAACCAAAATTTTCACTGATTCTTTCGATGCAGTATCAAAAACGTCACAAATTATAGAATTATAGAAAATAATTTAATATTTTAGGTCGTATTTAATTGAATTTTAAAATTAATATTTTTCAAGGATAATTTAAAAATATTTGTTTTATTATCGAAACCATATATACCGTGTACAGAGTTGAAAAGAGGAATTTTTTTTAATTTTTCATTTTATTGAGAAAAGTCACTTTTAAAAAAATTTGCCTGTGTTTAAATCTGCATAATTTTTCTTGTAGATGTATAAAGTAGTTGATTTAATGTTTAGAACTCAAAAATACACGATGCCTGTTAAGAAACACACAAATAACCAATTCGTTTGCAACATTTGATATGCAAAAGGTGTCTCCAGAAGGTTTTAATCATAGGTAGCAATGACAAAATTTGGCATTTTGGTAAACATCCTGTTTGATTAAAAAAGTGAATAGAAGAAGGCTTTTATATCTGAAAAATTAAGTTGCTTTTGTCAGGGGCAAAAATATTTCTGTTTAGATAAAATGTAATTTTCGAATAAATAAAATAATAATAAAGTTATTAGCAATTAAAAGGCATGTTGATATAGCAAATCTGGATTGTGATCTGGACACACCTTGTACATATTGGCTAACTTGATTTTTTACATTTTGACAGCAAACAGAACATTTTAACAAGAATTATTATTAGCCCCAAAATGAAAAACTAAATCTTAATTTTCAACTTCATCAGTGGACATACTGTATATCTAATTATAAAACAATTTTGTTGTATTAAAACTCATGTACAATTTATTACATAATTTAAAATATTTATTTATAAATTAAATAGTCAGCTGCATTGCTTGTATAATAACTACTAGTTTTGTAATAATTCTTTAATAAATTATGTGACCTCAATGCCAAATCAACTAGAATTAAATAACAATAACATTTATAATAATATGTGTTTTTCTTATTAGTCATCTTTTACTATATTTTAAATTATGTCTGTGCTCCAGATGTACTTAAATAATTAAATACTATCGTTTTAACCATTTTTTCATTTTTTGCTGTAACTTCAACTTCTTTATTTATTTATTTACTTATTAATACTCAACAGGCAGACCCCTATTACAGAGTATAAAATACAATAAAAAACAAACACAATATAAATAATATCTAAAACAATCGATTTAACAATGTTTTTAAACAATTTACATTAATATTAAATATATCACAATTTTACTGGATGGTATTGTAATTAGAACAAATTCTAGAGTGGAGAGTTCATTTGATAGTTCGTTGAAGCAAGTTCAAGATAAAGAGTTCTAGAAATTCTAGTAGGATATGCTGGTACATTTAAACATATTAATGAGAGAAAAGAAGGATTATCAACATTACCATTCAATATTTTGTGCAAATATATAATGTGACCTGATTTCCTTATACTCTCGAGGGACTTAAGATTATATCTTTCTCTTAATAAGTTCTTATCAAGAGTAATATTATATATACCAATTCCTTAAGTTCTTATCAAGAGTAATATTATATATACCAAATTCCTTAAGTTCTTATCAAGAGTAATATTATATATACCAAATTCCTTGTAGTATAGAAAAAGTAATAATTTATTTTGTACCCTCTCAACTTCATCTATATAACTAATATAAAATGGACTCCAAATGATTGAACAGTATTCAAGTTGTGATCTAACATAAGATATATACAACTGTCTAATAGCATGTAAATTCGTAAACATTTTAGTATTACGTATTATAAATCCATACATTTTCATAGCCTTGTTTACCATGGGATATATATGACAATTAAAATTAAGCTTTGTGTCGAAAGTAGGTCCCTCACTGTTTCAACCCTGGATAACGGTATATCATTTATTTTATATTCGTATAATATAGGGCTATTTTTCTTAGCATACGTCATAGTAGGTTACACATTTTTTATATTAAAATGTAACAAATTGTCAGATGTCCATTGATATATTTTATTTAAGTTATTTTGTAGTGATATTGTATTTAACCCGTTATCGATTTTGATATATATTTTTAAATCATCTGCAAAAAATAAATATTGTGATGAAGTAATAATTTCTGTTAGGCTGTTAATGTAAATTAGAAATAGTAGAGGCCCAAGATTAGAACCCTGAGGGACACCGGATAAAGCAATGAAGTGAATGGATGTTTAACCGCGTATGGAGACATATTGTTTTCTGTTTTGCAAATAAGTCGTAATTAATTTAATAAGATTGTCATGAAATCCAAATTCATTTTTTCAGTTTATATAAAATTAGATCATGCGATACAGAATCAAATGCTTTATGAAATTCAGTATATACAACATCCACTTGACCTCCGTCATGTAAGCTTTGTGATATGTACTGAGTGATATTAATTAAATTACTAGCAGTTGATCTATGTTTCATAAAGCCATGCTGATGTACATAAATTATATTATGTATTGAACTATAAATAGTTTTGAAAATTATATATTCATAAATTTTTGCTGGCACTGAAAGAATTGCTATTGGTCTATAATTTTTTATATTATTTTTGTCCTCATTTTTAAACACAGGGCAAATACGAACTTCTTTCCAGATTTCTGGAAACACATTCGTTTTTAAGCTTAAATTAAATAAAATAACAAAGTGGAACAACGAAGGATTTACAATGTACGCGGGTAATTTATCAATTCCAATAGCCTTGTTTACTTTTAAGTTCATAATTGCTTCACGAATATCCTCAGTCATTATAGTATTTAAACTTACTTGACCCATACTGTTATTTATAATTGGTTGTTTTCAGTTGAGCCGATATTATATACACTACTAAAATGCTTAACAAATGCATCTGATATTGCCTTTCCACCCTTACATTTCTAGTATAACAAACCCGGGTTCGATCGAAAAAAAATATATAAACGTAGTTATGGTCAAAAATATGTGATCGTCATAAGGAATACCTACGTTGTATGTATCTATTTTTTAATTGACCGGAAGGCGCTGGCTACTACCTTTAAAGAGGGGAAGTATGGTTTAATTTTATAAAACAAAAGCAGAGTAAATACACCTAACTTTATTATTTGCGTACAAGTCTTCAAATTAAACATGTGACAAATAGAAAGAACAACAAAAACATTAACAACCATTTAACATAAAATGAGAGTGAGAGGCTCACCTAGAGCTCCTGTGGGGAAAGAGCATGGCAGAGAAACCCACGATTGTTGCTCTAACTACCCAAATATAAATGCAAAACAACCGCTAACAAAAGGCATAAATTAGGATCCTTTGCTAATGATAATTAACGCCCGACTCATTTAATGTGTCACTAAATGTCACCTCACTCGAATCAGACAGACACACTTCCAAGTAAAACTGAAGAGGTTTGGTGTTAGTTAGCCGACAGGCCGGAAGGTACTGGATTCCGATACGGGAGGCAATCCAGCTATGAGTTGAGATTTCGGAAGATGTTTTAGTATTTAATTATTCTTTTTTTCAGATTCGTGCCTCAAGGGCGAAAATGTTAGTAATTTCAACAAGGGTCTTATATGCGTATGACATAAAGTGAGCACAAGAAATGCTTTATTATTTGTTTTTCGAACAACGTAATCATAATAAAACAAGTTAAATGTGAAACAAAGGAATTGTTATTGCATTATCCGGGCAGTCACGACAATATATACATATTTTAACATAAATAATGAGCAATCTTTAATAATAATTATAACAATTTTACGTTAGAAAAATATACGCCCTTGAGCATAAAACAATGGAGGCTAAATATATTCAGAATTATTATCATGAAACGTCTATAATTATCACAATCATAAGATTACATAGAACAATTAACAACAAAGTACTTAGAGAATAATTACCTGCTAACTAATACGGGTTAAATACTTTGATTTTTCACTATTTTGTCACACTGGCCGCCGATCTTCTTACTACCCATCTCCACACTGTTCCCACTTCCACTATTTAGGCTTTCTTCCAGAATTTCCCACCTAAGCGATTGTTTTTGCGCTTCCTTCTACCACTGTCAATATTACGTTTTCATTATTGTGCAACACCCATGTAACAAGTGACGTCGGAGTTGATACGATAAGTATGATTTTGCACACATTCAATATCATCTAGAATCATAACCTTCGGAAATGAAGGTGATTTTCTTTTATTATTCATAAATTGCCAAAAGGATTTTGAATCGTTGTTATGTTTTCTTCCATCTCCTTAATATAGTTTTTATAGGCACGATCTATCTCAGCTTTTATTTTAGCCCTTAAATTGTTATACTCTTCACTTACTTGTAGAGGAGTGAAATTATGCATACTTCTACGGATGTTATCCTTCTTTTCTTCTTCTTTATATTGTATTTTGCTATCAATATGTCCTTGTTTCGGCAAACAAAAGGGAAAAACATCCACGCTGACTACGTATATGTTTATAATAAAAACAAACACACTGCCCATAATGCCTTTATATATTATTCAACAAAATAAAGTTTGTTACACGTTAGAAACTGTACAATTAAAGAGAATTTGTAAAAAATACCCGCGCAGGAGCGATTTCTTTTTATTGGGATTACCTACGCGGTGCCTAGCAGATTTATGACCCTCGCGACCTGCTCTTGAAGTTCAGGTTTCGGAGCTCCCCCCCTCGTACATCTATTTAAACCCGACACTGTCTTTGTCGGGATAAAGAATGGCAGAAATAATTACTGCTATTGAAGAATTTTTCAATTATCCTTTTCTCTTCGCCCGCCTGAATTTGCAGTTTGTACGGCGTGTCGCCAAAGTTGAATAAAACGGAAAGTGGCGCACTTTATTTCGCCCTTCAGTTTGGAGTGTCTGCGAAGTTGAGGAATTTTGTACGGTTCGAAAGAGTTAGAGAAACATTTTTCGTAAAATTAAAGAAGACAAAATAAAAGACACAAACAATTTGTGGAAAGCACTTTTTTCGCAAAATTTTTATTTTTAAAACGTTGTGCGATCGTATGTAGGGTACGAGAAGGTCGAGAAGTACCTCGATTTGCCCACGTCTCGTTTAGTTTGCGAGATACAATTTTTTTCTTAATTTACTGGGTATTTTGCCACCTTTGAAAAAAATTGTGGGTAGATAAAGGATCAAAGGTTACAAAACAAAAATCTCGCCTTGAAAAAATACGTCATTGCTTCATCTTTTTTCATTGTCCAATAAAGGAAAACAGAGTGGTGAACATTTTATTTGTTTATTTAATTTATTTGTGATTTCATAAGTTTCTTACTTCGTTTGAGAAAGACGGAAGTGATGAAACCTTTAATATTAATTTAACAATAGATTGTGTTTACTTTTTCTCTAAATTTGGTATAAAAGGGGATGCAGAATCCAGTGGCGTAGTCAGATTTCAAATTAAAAAAATGCTAACCAATTTTGTCAAAAAAGAAATAAATAAAAAGTAAGCTACTAGTGTACATACCTTAAAAAAACATTAAATCGATCAATAAGTGCCTACTTTACAACGGTGTTTCCATTCACTGGCAACACTGCCTAGCTTATATACTTTATAAGTAGACAATGGAAAATTTGTGGCGACAATCAAGTAGGTTAAATCTGTGGTCAAACCGTGTGTCGCTCTATGCTCAGGATACATAATGCTACTGACTACCATAAAAACACGTGCTATACACTCGACCAAGCAGAGCGTCAAAGTCACACACGCACAAACGACAATAAAATGCACGACCAACATATCAGCAAAAAAAAAAACGGGATTGTCCACCAGCATGACAGGGCAGGCATAGATACGTATCGAATAAATTGATCGATACGAAGCTTCAGGTCAGAGACAAACATGTGCAAATGTGAAAGAGATGTCAGCATACAATGCACGTTTAACGATGGGGCATATGCTGTTCAGATTAATATTTCAATTAGACATATAGCTGGGGCATTTAACTACATTTCCAAATCGAAATCTCCACATCCGTAATTTCAAAGTGCCTTACTGCATACAAAGTGGTGAAAATTTGTGCCAAGTTCAGGTAACTTCAAAATATCACAAGTTGTTTTTTTTTCAAACAAATAAAAAACTATTATTTATTTCTTTGGCTTCAGATTCGAGATACGGCCCACCTGATGCAAAATTATAGCTATGATGCCTATAGCCAAACACATATTCTACCACCATATAAATATTTAATTTGTATTGAATGATTTATACACAAATAAAAACGATTCTTTGGATTTTATACTAGGCGGTATCTGTTTTGGTTTTGCGTGAATCGTATGTCCACGGAGATTTTTGGCATCTTGGCTTTCAAGTATCACTAGAAATGAAAATTTTTTTATGGGCATAAAAAAAACGTGGGCTTAACTTTTGGCGGCACAATATGTTAAAAAAATTCGAAAAATGTCATATTTTTCTTCCTATTTAATTATGCATCTTTTCAAGAATTGATTTTAGGTTTAAGTGAAAATGGAAGAGGAAAAAAATGTTTGTATTTAAATTTTTTACAAAATATGACTAGTTACGAATAGAATGAATCATGACTGGTGTTGTAAAAATCGAAAAAATCGCAAAAAACGAGGTTAAAAAATATTACGTTTTAGGGATTTTTTTTTGGTCTTTAAATTGGGTATATGGCCTTCATACTTGGCTCAAGAAATCTTCATGTTATGCAGAATTATCACACCAAATTTCGTCAAAATCGGTTTGACAGATTTTTCGTAATAATTTTGCAATGCAGATTTTGAAAAAAATTTAGCAAATTTTCAAAATTTTGCACAGCAAAAACCAAGGCCCTTAGATACTAAAATTTAATTACATATAGAAGGGCTCTCAAACTTTCTAATGATTTTTGAAAAATTGGAATCCGTCAATTAAGAGAGCTCTGAAGCTTGTTTAAACATTGGTCGAATTTTTGTACTTATAAACAATTAGAATGACTGTGAATATTCAACCAAATCAATTTTTTTAAAATAGGTTTTAAAAGTTATTGGAAAGTATAATTCAAATATTATTTATTGTTTAAAATATAAACAAATGAAAAATTAACTTATTATATTACTAATTTTCGACATATTTTGAAAATAATTGTTGTTTAAACAATTTTAGAATATTTGAATAAATTTGTTTTTGATCTTTGATAGACAGTATATAAGTTTATGCACTTACCTTTGATACAATAAAAAATAAAGTTGATAATTAAAGGATGTTTAAAGATAAATAAATTATCGGACTGTTGAAACACCAATAATTTATTAATGGTAGGCATTTGAAAATACGCTAATTGTTTTTTTCAAATTTGGACCTCTAGAAGCTGAGATATTAAAAATTTTTAAGCGCGTCGTGGTTTTGAACTCGCCGATTCAATTTCGAGCAGGCCGAAGCGGCCGCGCTCTCTGCTTCCCCCACCACCATCACTCGTACGATTTTCTTGAATTTCTGGCTTGCATAAATAACTTTAAACACATTTTAAGGTAGGTTGCCAATGAAGAAAAGTATCTGGTAAGTATTCGGAATACCAAAGGTATTTTTCGAAAAATTTGCCCGGATGTTCCAGTACATTTAGTGCAAATGACGGTTACGTAATTAAGTAATTAATTGACCAATCGATCTGTATTTTTTTAAAGAATCGTCTTTCCAATAACTTTTAAAACCTGTTTTAAAAAATTTGATTTGATTGAATATCTGTATTCACAAAGTTATTCTAATTGTTTATAAGTACAAAAAACCTTTTGAAAGCTTGAGAGCCCTCCTATATGTGATTATATTTTCAAGTATCTAAGGCCCTTAGTTTTTGCTGTGCAAAGTTATGAAAATTTGTAATTTTTTTTTCAAAATCTGGATTGCAAAATTATTATGCAAAATCTATAGAACCGATTTTGACGAAATTTGGTGTGATGATTCTACATAACAAGTAGTTTTCTTGAGCCAAGAATGAAGGTCCTATACCCAATTTAAAGCCCCCAAAAAAATTCCCTAAAAAGTAATGTTTTTTAACCCCGTTTTTTGGCGATTTTTTCGATTTTTTCAATAATAATCATGATCCATTCGATTTGCAACTAGTCATATTTTGTAAAAAATTTAATTACAAACATTTTTTCCTTTTCCATTTTCCCCTAAAATCAACTATTGAAGAGATACATAGTTAAATAGGAAGGAAAATACACACACATTTTACGAATTTTCTTAACATATTGTGCCGCCAAAAGTTAAGCTCACGTTTTTTTATGCGCATAGAAAAATTTTCATTTCTGTGATATTTGAAAACCAAAATGCCAAAAATCTCCGTGGATATACGATCCACCCAAATATGGACTTTTTGAAACAGATACCGTCTGGACTATTTACAAAATATTTCATTTTAATAGTGCGAAATAAATATTGATACTGATCAAAAATATACTTATTGTTTCAAATCACCAACCCTGTACACATTGCAACCGCCCCAACATTTCCGATATCTAATTATAAATAAATTGTATAGCGAGATCAGCGGTTCCCAACAAGTTTCCTACAAAAAATCACGCATCTTTCTAATCACAAAAAACTATTAATTACATATTCCACACAGTAAACTGCACCGCTGTTTAAAATATACGCGCTGAAGACTCACCTTGAATACAACGGCACCATCTCGCCGTAACAAAATTATCAGGGATCTTTGTAATCACTGTGTAATCCGAAGTACGTCCGTAGGTAGCCGTACCGCTAATAAAAAAATACATTAACTTAGTTATGTACGTCGTGCTCGTCCTCCTGCGTACATAAACACCAATTTAGCCTTGTCCTGTCCGAAATAAATGAAGAGATAAACGTGAAAAATCATCAATAAAAAGGTTTTTATTATCCCGAACGCATAAGCCGGTCGCTACCGGACGGAATCTTAATTCCCCTTCACATAATGAAGCCGTCCCGAATGAGGTCCACCTCAGGAGACGTTTACGGACCTCCGTAATTGCATTAGCAGATGGCGTATCTCGAATTATTAACATTATCAGCGTTAACATGGCGGTCGGCGATTATATTGTCCTGTCAATCGGCGGATTACCGTAATCTGAGGTCGAATGGGCGCAACAAATCATCCGTTGACGTGGTCAGGGCTTATCTTAATTTCGGTGGCCTATTTTAATGAGACCGGTCGGGCGAGGGAAAATATATGATAATTAGTAGGTGTCTCGGTGTGTCGGACGGCCGTTCGGTGAGATTTTCCCAGGCCAGGACCGTTTTTGTGTTTAATTACAAGTTGTTGATGTTCCCGAACACTCATTATGTAGGCAGAAGCAATTTTTGGAGAATGTATCATATAATTAGTTAAATAAAGAAATCAGAACATCTAATCGGGGGAAAATTTTAGGAAAATATCTACCTGATGACAAAATTAAAAAAATTAATTAAATAAATCCTTGTGCCACAAGAATCAGTCAAGAATTACTTTTTTAAAACAAAGTAAAAGTAAATAAATAAACAGGGAAAAAAAACGAAAACTACAAGTAATGCATGCAAATAAGTAACTCTATAGGCCAGGAAATATAAAGTTGCACGCGACATTTTGTTTCGGCAAGCTGAATTTATCACTATAAATGCTAAATATTATGTACAGTAACATATTAGTTTCCGCAGTCATAAAAATGGGGGGAAGATTGTTTACAGGGTGGTTAATTGTATAATTTTTACGTAAATTCACGTTTTTCGCTTATAACTTTTTTCCGTTCATTTCCACGAGAAAACAGTAATGTACTTTTTTTCGTCCTCAAAAGACCTACAAAACTAGCCCTGGAGCGTTAAAAAATATTAATTAGATCAAAAGTTATAAACAGAAGAAGTTTAATAATAATAAATAATAAACTTTATTTTCCTTGAAGACAGACATTGTATAGGAATTGTCACATTTTTTTTATACTTAAAATAACTTAAAACTATCTACTTTAGATACATTAAGAATCAAAAAATTCATTTAAAGTATAAAATGTATTTCTTATTAAGTATTTGTGCAGCTTCTTCTTAAAAAATATAAAATTATTTGTGTTCGTTATCTCAGATGGCAACTTGTAAAAAACTTTTAAACCTAAATAAAATGGTGAATCACAAGATATTTTGTATTTAAAAAAAGGAATGTGGAATTTCTTATTTTGCCTAGTGCTTTTATTATGAATGGTTTCATTTAATTTAAAAGTAGACTTATTTCTAAAAACGTATACGGACAATTCGAAGATAAATAAAGACAACCGTTAAAATATTAAAATTAAAAAAAATATATTATGATTATTCTATGATTCTACAATACAGAAATGTGTATATAAAATATGAATAAATATAAGTAAAAAAGAATTTATATAAATATACTATTCTAACATTCGATTTGTACAGATTGCCGACACTGGTAAAAACTCGAAATAGTCCAAATTGGCGACTGGCTATCTTTGCTTCTTTTCAAGTAGCCGAAAGTCATCTGAGATAGCCCAATTGGCGATAAGTAGCCCAATCTGGCAACCCTGATTCAAGGAGCCCGAACTCCATGTAAACAAAAATCTTACAAAAATAAGAGGGCGCTAGTGTTCCATATGTCCCATATGTNTTTGGCACAATATTTTTGTCTGTTATGGAACCTAATTACTTGAGTTTTTTCAGGATTGAGATAGAGATGGTTGGACCTATACCACGTACCCACTGACTTTAATAAAGCATTAGTTTTTGTTTCTAGTGAATTATCTATGTTATCAGATATTAACAAGGATGTGTCATCGGCATACATGACAAAAGAGGTATCAGAAATTACGTTGCCAAATTCGTTGGTATACAGTAAAAATAGAATTGGGCCTAGTACGGATCCTTGAGGAACCCCTATACCGACTTCCAGAGATTCAGAATTTATATTAGATGAAATATTCTTGTCCTTGTACGTCAGACTAACATACTGTTTACGTTTTTCCAAAAAAGATGCGACCCACTCGTTTGCTACTCTCCGTACACCATGCGAGGACAGTTTTGAAAGCAACTTGTTATGATTAACGCAATCGAATGCCCTACTGATATCACAGATTATGCCAATAGGACACTCTCCTGCTTCAATATATTCAATAATTTTATAATAGAATGATAATAAGGCAGTACTTGTAGACTTATTAAACTGGAAACCATGTTGATGTTCTGAAAAAATATTAAATTTTTCAATAAATTTCAAAAGTCGCTGCATATAACAATGTTCAAAAATTCTGGAAAACGCGGGTGGAATAGTTACAGGTCTATAATTTTCCATAAGTCGTGGATCGTGTTTTTTATAAATTGGAATGACCTTCCCTACTTTCAATATACTTGGAAAAACTCCATGTGAGAAAGATAAATTAACAAGATAGGTAATAGGATGGATAATGTAATCAATAACCTCTCTAATTAAAAACATAGGTATTTCATCTGATCCAGAGGAATATTTACGTTTTAATTTGTTTTTTAATAATGACAGAATTTCTTCCTCTTTATTTATGACTTTTGAATTAAACATTTATAAACTGCTTTATTATTACCAGAACCTTTTGGTCGCATCCTCTCATTCCTTATCACTGTCTAATAACTCACACGAAATCTGGAATCGATAAGTTGAATAGTTTACACGTTATGGCCTTATGAACAAATTAACTAATTGTTAATCTGGATGATCCCGAGGATTTTCCACAATCGCGCTGATTTTTTTCAAGGTAAATTTCATAATAATACATTGAAATCTATCATTTTTTTATTTTAATTTCAAATTTGCAACCTAGAAATTTTTTTTAATTTTTAACCTTAGTTGCAAAATGAAATATATTATTACATATTCAGAAAGCTTATGAAAAGAGCTTTAAGTTAAAAAAAAATCGTCAAGGTTCGTTGAAAAACAGCGGAGTTACAGACTGTCAAATATATTATTTTCAAGCGAATTTCGCTTATTTAACGACAGGACTATGAATATTATCGTCATTTTCTTCGGACTCGCTGTCGTTCGCTTCTCCCACCCTTCCGCTCCGCCCCGGCTCGCCGAAAATCAAACGACCCACTGACTTTTGACAATATTTCTTATGCACTTAACATATTTCCACAAATAAAATATTTTTATCTGGGAAAGTACTCGGGTTGCCGGTTATGCCAGTATTTTTTTGCCGCTATCAACCTAATTTGTTTAACAATAGGCCGTCAACTTTGACAGTCTGTAACTCCGTTGTTTTTCAACGAATCTTGACGATTTTTTTTAACTTAAAGTTTTTTATAAGGTTTCCGAATATGTAATAATATACAACTATATCACGCGCGTGCGTCGTATATTTCATTTTGCAACCAAGGCTAAAAAATAAAAAAAAATTCATGTTGTAAATTTGAAATTAAAAAAGAGATAGATTTCAATATATTATTATGAAATCTACCATGAAAAAAATCAGTGCGATTGTGGAAAATCTTCGGGATCGTCCAGACTAATAATTAGTTAATTTGTTTATAAGGCCATAACTTGTAAACTATTCAACTTACCGGTTCCAGATTTTATGTGAGTTATTAGACAGTGATAAGGAATGAGAGGATGCGATGCCGAAACGTTCTGGTAATAATAACGTAATTTTTAAATGTTTAATTCAAAAATCATAAATAAACTTCTTCTGTTTATAACTTTTGATCTAATCAATATTTTTTGACGCTCGAGGGCTAGTTTTGTAGGTCTATTAAAGACGAAAAAAAGTACATTACTATTTTCTCGTGGAAATGAACGGAAAAAAGTTATAAGCGAAAAACGTGAATTTACGTAAAAATTATACAATTAACCACCCTGTAAACAATCTTCCCCCCCCATTTTTATGACTGTGGAAATTAATACGTTATTGTACATAATATTTAGCATCTATAGTGATAAATTCAGCGTGCCGAAACAAAAAGTCGCGAAATGATCATTTCCCAGCTTATTTTCCTGGCCTATTCAGATAACACTGTGTAGTTATGAACCGGTGTTACTGAAAATACATATAAATTTTAGTTTTGCTGCTACAATGTGCATTATACATTTTTTCGGCACATTCATGACCGTCTGTCGCCCCCTTTGAAACCATCCAATGCGTCTGGTAATTTAGTTTATCATAAAAAAATATCCGTTTTATCGTACCAAAAAGCCAGACTTGCCGTTATTACGTTTTCTCTACCGTTTTTCATACCCTTTAAAAATCTTGCGGGTGCTAAAGCCAGTAGCCTGACATTCTATTATATTTACTACAGGTCAGGCAGTATCTTTCTGCAAAATATAACGCTTGTTGAACTACCTAAGTAAAAACGTTGCCAGCTCTTAGTCCGGAGGTGTTTTCAAACATTGCTGCTGGTACTCTCTAGAACATGTTGCTAGTAAAAATGTCACTTTATGTGTGAAATGTCCTGAAATTATTTTTTTGACACATTTATACCACAATAATCGAATACTCGCTGCCAACATGTTAAAAAAATTGAAATAGAATTGGTTACTTCCGTGCTTGATCTGGCCATCGATCAAATTATTATAACGACAATTATCGTGAAGAATAAGACATGCAACTATTATATTTATTCTTATAAACTTTGTTTACCTATAATAAACACTAATAAATATAAATATTAACATTAAATTTTATTTTTCTCAAATCTCTTCCTAGTATAGTCGTTACGATATCAGTTGGAACCACATAAAAATATTTAACTCGTAAACTCTACGGAATCCATAGCGTCCAGAAAAATTTTGCCCTGTCTCGTTTAGAAATACTATATTCCGAACTGTATTTCTATTTAGTTGACGATAATATCAAATTTTTTGTAAATAATCTTCCCGAAGTGCAACTATACGTCGTGATTCCATAATTACCATAAAACATGTGTTAAGGTAGGAACTTTATTTTCTTTAGGTATACATATTATACATTGTGCGTCGCATTATATTTCTGGTAAAATCGTC
The DNA here is from genome assembly GCF_000390285.2 of Anoplophora glabripennis. Taxonomy (NCBI): domain Eukaryota; kingdom Metazoa; phylum Arthropoda; class Insecta; order Coleoptera; family Cerambycidae; genus Anoplophora; species Anoplophora glabripennis. The sequence continues at coordinate 357,966 of NW_019416213.1, read as the reverse complement.
AATATTCTTTAATTTTGTATTTTTCCTTTTCCTCTTTTGTATGTATTGTGATTAATAACGCCTCCTTCTTTAATTCTGCGATAAATTGTCGTTTTTAATATCTTAGTTAATTCGCTAATCCGTTTCCTAATTTCTTTAATTGTTCGCTATTTTCTCTTTTCAAACATTCATATATATTTAAAATAATACATTGACTTTGTACGTGTAAATCTTTGTTTTTCGACAAAAACCGGCTCGACTATTTAAGGGTTTTCCCGCGTTATTTCCCGTTTCAAAGAGTCTCCAGAAATGCTAAATTACTAGATAATTACCTACATATAATATTTATTTTAATAACCATTACCCTTTACTGGTTATAATAATAATATTAACTAATAATTAATAACACGCATTATGCCAACAATAAATATACCACGCCAAAAACTGCTCTCCACTGCACTTAAGCCAAGTGTACCGCGTTCGAGACCAAACTAATTATAGAATACCATGCAGAAAATTATTTACGCCTAGTGCACCAATACAGGCTTGCTTTGACGACCAACGTGCCGCCGTCGATTCCACATCAGGCGAACTGGTCTACCAATACCGGACTTGCTCAATTTCTATTCGAGTATAAATTACGAGACAAATTGTGGTTACAGCATAGGAAGAAATTTCAAGAGAAGTGAAGACGGTCCTGTGCTTTAAGATTCACAGGTTTCAATTGACATCGTAACAACTATACCACCTATTTTCAGAATTGATAATCAGTTTGTAATTTTAGGTTGTGTACCTATACTATACCTATTATTACCAAATACGATCAAGTGCAGGTAAATTCCGAACGATATTTGTTGAGATAGAATTCCAAGGAGACTCCTGCGTCACTTTCTTGGAATTAATAACATTGGACACCTGAGGTAGAAAGAATTGGCGGAAAATTTGAAGGCACGCCCCTGCCGAGCTGACATTGGCGGAAAATTTCAGGGCACGCCCCTGCCGAGGTAAATTGTTACAGTAGTTCCGATTATAGAACTTTATTGGCTTATTCTTTTCTTGGTATTATGTCTCAACAAATATCATACGGACTGTAATTCCGACCTAAGTAAAATTTGTGGGTATCGGCCTTTACTGTTAACGTCTCCTATCCTTGTCATTCCTACCGCCTTTAGATTTCATGTCCATCAACAATTCAGTCCATTCAACAATTGTTTATTTTAGAAATGGTAGTGTAGTAGTTTACAAAATCTAAAATTAGTTATTAATATTTTTTACCTTGTACTTATAAATTTATGTTAATAAATATGGAAACCTATGTAATTATTCAGTAGTTTGATCTTAACTACAAATATTTTTAACATTGAATAATTTCATTAATAGACTGGTTTAACTTGAAAATAAAATAAATCTAAAATTCGCTTTTAAAAAACTTTTTTCACGTAAATAACCACGACTTTTGCATGTCATTGATTAAACTCATTTTCTGTTGCTCATAAATTCCTGGCTTTTTTGTTAGTACATCCCTGTTTAGTGCAATAAAATTTCACTGAATACAATCCTGACTTTGAATACCAAAAGTGGGGGATTTACCTCATTCAAGGTCACTAACAAAAGACATCAGTGATCAAAGGTGACGACAAAGTAATATAATTCTAATTGTTTTATCTTCTGTGATACAAGTCTGTCCAGTGTCAGGGTATGACAAATAACGTTTACAAAAACAATTTTCAAAAGGGAATCTGAGAAATCAACCTTCAACAAAAGCTCAAAGGTAGCCTCCTTATAAATTTGATCTCCTATCAAAGTATATCATTAAATTTTACTGAAACAAAATTAATTAGTAAAATTGTACGAAAATATTTCTTATTCATGACTAATTATGTAAATTTTTCTGTTTCACAAAATGGAGAACCACGTAGTAATTTTTCAGTGTATTACGATTTTTGAAATAAAGAATCCAATTTAAACTCTTCGTTTTTAGTCAAGAAAGCTGCTTGGAGATTGAAAGAAGTCGATTTTCTTTCACTCAATACATACATTTCCGGCATTGTGTTACTGCCACGTAAACGATTAACACTTTTTCGACATGCAGAATCGCGTACGTGCCGAAAAAAGAAGAGAACATGCAATCCCGGCGCCGACAATGACATCGACAACATCGAAAATACATAACTCTCTCTCTAAAAATGTAATTCCGGGGCAACATTGGAAAAACCGTGCCCCGGGAAGGAAGGGGTTGGCGCGCACGCAGGCAGACGGGCTCTTCCTACCTTTGATGTTTAAAATGTTAAAGCTCGAAAATTGAATTTCGCCGAAGCGCCTTTACAACCTTTTAGCATGTTTAATCCGAAAGAAGTTTATAAAAAGAAATAAATATGCAATTATTCTTTAGTACGGCAGCGCCGTACTCCGCAACGACCCCGACGTAAACTTCAAATTGAGTTTATGGACGCCCGAAACGCGAACGTAAAAATTGCAAATTTGGTTTCGCGGTAATGCAATTACGTTTTTATTTTTAGGCGCGGCGATATTTCCTTACGCCGCGAATTACGCTTAATATTATTACGTGGAAGTGTAAGGCCGGGGTACAGTGCTTTCTTGCGAAAATTCCCGTCCCCGGGGACGATACAATAAAATATAATTGTTATCGCAACGGCAGAGGAATTTTTAGATCAGAATTAATGCCTTCAAACAGCGGTAGTCCAATTTGTTTAGTAATGAATTGTTTTCAACGAAGTTATTTTCGTTTCGCGCAGAAACAAGGAAACTGTTGGTAATATAAATATGTACAGCTTGACCTAACTCGTTTTGTCCCCGAGATACGGGGAAGGGAGTCTCTACAGGCGGTTAAAACAATTGATAAGAACAGAAAAATATTAGGAAACAGACTCGGAGACATACAGAACAAAACAGCTGCATAATTAAATAAATGAGCAAAACTCGAAATAGTACATTACATGTTGAAATTGTCCCCATTTAGTTCTATGCAACTTCATTTTTCTCGAAAATAGTACATGCTACCGAATTTCGACAAGTAGTACCTTTTTTTGTAGTATGTTTTAGAATTTACAGAACCGTTTAGAAATGTAACAAATTTTGACATTTAACACTTTTTTTTTATTGTACCCCTCCAATTACCTGTATCGGCGACACTGCTTTTCAGAAAGAAACCGTTTGCGCATTATTCTCAACCTTCAGTTGATGTTTATTCGTGTACAAATTTTGACATTTTTATCATTTGGAAAGTAACAACTTCAACATACTGTATCTCGAAAACAGGGCGTCTAAGAAAATAACTTTACATGAACTACCCCTATTATTTTTCCATGAGGAACTTGCACACAAGTTTTTTTGAAACATGAACGGGACACCCTGTATGCACTACAAAAATATTTGAAGGCCAAAGAAACTATTAATTTTATATTTTTATCATTAAGGGTGGTTTTAAGGGTTGAAACTTCATAAAAATAACGTAAATTATAACACAATATTAAACAATATTTATTCTATACAGGGTGTATCTAAATAACACCGAAAAAATTCAAGGGGCGATTCTCCGATGAAAATTAATAGGGGTCTTTGGTATAAAATTTTTTGAAAAAACCCTCCCCTGAAAAGTTACGCCCCTCCTAAAATTACAAAAAAAAATTGTTTTTCTTTTTTATCTTCCACGTACATCAAGCTAAAGAAACCAAACTTGGTGAACATTATCTGTCAATAAAACTACACTTTTTGAAATTTTTTCAACCCTGAACTATTTTTGTAAGGGGTTGAAATAATCAACCCCTATGACATTTTTTCTTATAATTTTTTTTTCNCGTGAATAGAGATCTAGTAGTAGTCAAGGTGTAACAAGGGAAGCGGGGGTGGTTATCGCCTCCTGGTGGTGAAATACATTATTCTAGAATAATTGCCTTAATTAATATATCGTTATAGTTGAAATGCGTTTCCATTTCATAGTCTCTTATAATCTAAAATATGTGGTTCCTTGATGATATAAAATATAAGAAAATGGAAATAAGAATTATATGTATGTAATTTCTACTAACATTCTACTAAAAAGAAAAAAAAACAGTTTTACACTAAATTAGTCATTCATGGCAATCTGTAATTTTTTCGTGTTCATATCATAAACGTTCAAAATAATATTTTCAGACAGTACTGGGCTGCTCTCTTTCAAATTTTAATATTTTCTTTTAGGAGACATTATCTAAAAAAACAGAGAAAGAAATGATTTCACGAGTCTTTTAATTCATTTACTTCTATTTCTTTCTAAAACAATCTACGGTTCCAAAACAGGAACACATAGCAAGCTAAAAGTTCCAATATACAATTAATATACTACTATTCAAACCTTATTCTACCTTGACTGCAGATCCAGGCAAGTAACTATGGATTGGAATGAAACTGTCAGCTCGTTTCTGTCCCCCAATGTTACCAACGTTTCGATGTCACTGTCGACATTGGAAAAAGACAATGTATCCACCAAGACGTCAGGAAACTGGCCGGCTTGGTATGAATCGGGCCGCATCCAGATACCATTGTACGCTATCATCTTCATGTTGGCCGTCATCGGAAATACTCTGGTTATTCTCACTCTGGTAAGTGTGATGAAATATTGTAGATATACAGTCGCTAGATAATGCATAATGTTTTTGCTAAAACGATTAGTAACATATCTACAATCTCAAAGATGAAATTTGAAATATATTTTATTCCGTTTAGTTCAGGAAACCAAGGGTTTCCCTCCGAATTCTTTCGGATAGAACCGATTGACGTGAAACATGGACTGTAAGTAGAAAATAGCTCAAGAAAGGAAAGTTATATAGTGCCGATGAGCGCGTTTGCCCAGGGGGTGGAAACCATCCCTTCTAGGGGGTGAAAAATAGAATGTTTAAAATGACCCCAGGAATCGACAAAACAATCAATTTTAAGCAAATAGTATTGGTGATTGAAAATATACCTACATTTTTTATTAAAAAAAGACGTTTCTCAGTACTTTTGCTCAAATATTTCGGAAAATAGAAAAAGAAAAAGATTTTCATTTATGTAGGTGCAATAGGTCCTGAGATTCAGCTGGTTGAAGATAATTTCATGTCCGGCTAGAAACTAAATTAGAAGCATTTATCGTAAAATAACTAAAAAAATTATATTTTTCAAGAAAAATGCATAGGACATTTTTTAAAGTACCTACTTTAAAAAATATTTAAACATTTATGCTCAAAATAAAACTGTTAATTCGCTTTTTCGGAAAAACAATCAGTACAAAAATTGATGAATTTTTCACGAGATTTAAAATTAAAAGTAATCCTTCTATAATTTATATTCTTTATGTGCACACAATATATTATACAAGTTTAAGCGGTTTAGAATGCATGTTTTTGAAAATATTACGTTTTGAATGAAAAAAAAAAAAAATAATTCCAAAAAATAACATATTTTTGAAAATAACTAAAAATAAAAAAGATATGAAAACAGTTTAGATTTTTTTTCACACAATATTTTGTTTTTAAATTTTTGTAGGATATAAACTAAGAGATGTCGTTGCTAGAAGTTTGCAGTTGAGGTCGAAGGTCCTGTTTTTCAACCTCTCTTACCTCAAAATTCTCAAAAATAACGCGTTAAAAAATAATCAATTTTACAATACTTTTAGCTGTCGAAATTTTCCGTAAAATCATTTTTGGATCGTCTTAATACGAGTAGCTTTAAAATTAAGGAAGTTATCGTTAAAAAACCAACGGTACCATACCACTTCAATTTTAGGAGCATATCAATACTTTCGTTATCCACAACTTTGGAGCATTCATAGGTATACATAATAAAATAATATATATATTTGAAAATTTGAAATTATGACTTTCTGCATGAAAAAAACATTGAGAAATAATTAATTTGAAAACTGCATAAATTAAAGTAAATCACGAGAAAGAAAGTTATTACGAAAAAAAAAATTATAATTCATTTGAAATAATTTAAAAGCCGTTTTTTATATTTTGTCATTGTGGGTGGTTTTTAAGGGTTAAAACTGCGATAAATTATAAATTGTATTATAAACAGGTAAAATAATTTAATTTATTCTGTTTGTACTATCAAATCGTTTCAAACTGTTAAACACTAGATTTTTTAATATTTTGTTATTAGGGGTATTTAAGGGTTGAAATATTGTAATAAATTATTTATAATACCATAAAAAATTGACTTCTATCTATAATATATGCGCTATAAAAATATTTTAAGGTCAAAGAAACTGTTAATTTTATGTTTTTATCATTAAGGGTGGTTTTTAAGGGTTGAAACTTTTTAAAAATAACGTAAATTATATCCCACGATATAAAACAAAATTTATTCTATATATTAAGATATGATTTTAGTCTATATAACACCTATTTTTATATTATTCAGTTTTTTAGCATAAAGGATGATTTTCATCCCTTAAAAATAAGAAGCGCATATCAAGCAAATATAACTTTTCATCTACAGGGTGAAATAAGCGTAATTCCAAATTTTCATAAAAATCAGATTATCCGAAAATATTCGGAGGTTTTACCCTATTTTCCTCTTTGTTCCCTGGACTATAAGAAGTTGTAATTCGTTTGTTGACTACCTACATTTGTGTTTCATATCAAGAATGTAATATTTTCTTCTCATATTTATGTGTGTTGCTTTTGTAACTTGAATTAAAGTGATCATTGTTTAAATAAAATTGATGTCTGTAATAATAAAATTGCAGTTGTATGTGGTAGCAAAAGCTACAATATGTAGACATTTTGGGAGAAAATCTATGAAATTTTGAAATTTATGTAACTTAAAGAAGTGCAGCAAAATATAAAGTGAAATTATTTTACAAAATTGTAGCAAAGTACATTATTTTGAATACAATTTGCTGGTGATGTATAACACGAATTGTAGTTAGTCCTATTCCAACAGTACTAGAATTGCGTAAATTTTTAGTGTATTTTTTTTCCGTGTGTACATGAATTTTTAATTTTTAATTCTATTTATGGCTTCTTGGAACATCTATTGCTTATTAATCCGACAAAAAATGCTTTCCTTCTCATTACTTTTGTTTTTAAACATTTCCATAAACGTTGTGAATTTATTTTTAAATGTACCAATTTTGCAGAAAGCAAAAAAGTGTAATATACGAAATGCTTTTTGCAATTTATTTAGTTAACTTCGAATAAATTCTATTTGTTGAAATATAATTCCATATATTTGATTAAAATCTGGATGGAAAATATTACGAGCGACCTGATGGGCTAAACACATAACAGTTCTTTATTAAAATTCATCATTTTGTTTGTTTTCGAGTAGTCTCTCATTATAATAAATTTCATTTTAAAAACATTCGCAGGTCGGTTTTCATCCGGCGATCAAATTGCGCTTTTATTACGTTCTCGTAAATATAAATGAAAAACGGTTTTCAATTAAAGTTAGTTATACGAGACAAATCAAATGCATAAATAAAATCTAATTAACATTCGATTTTGTATTTTAATTATGGCAGCAACAACGAGTGGGCAATATATTTATGATTTTAAAATAAATAAAGGCGGGTGCAAAGGTAATTAAATATTACCCCCTTCTGTCGAAAAAACATCAACGTTCGGAATTTACGCACCAAATTTATTATATTAGTTTATTAACGAAATAAATTTATTTTAATGTCCAATAAATTAGATTTAACTATAGCTAATGAAGACAGGCTTTATTACATCGAAATGCGTTCAAATTAAATAATATATCAGAAATGTAATGCCGCCATTAAATCAAATTTGTATTTACCGATTCCAATCGTACCGTTGGGGGCTCATATTTTCCATGCATGGGAATTCGAAGTAATCAAAATTATTTATTTGTCTAGCAATAAATAGACATCTCTTATCTTGTTGGATTTGTCCCACTTCTGACAGAGATAAAATAAATTAGACATTGCCTTGTAGACCGATCAAAATAACTCATTTAGAGGAAAAAAAAGAAAGTTGTTACTTGGACTTTTATAAATGGAAATGGTAAAGGGGCTTATGATAAAGGAAAAAAATAAATGCGTGAGTAGAGGTATTCACATTTTTACTGTTATGACTTCATCTAATAGATATTTTGAAAGCGTTCAGAGCCGTACTCAGGAAAAATTTTAAATTATAGCTAAAACAAGCTAAAAACTTTTTAAGCGATTACAATAATAATATCCTCTAATTCATAAAAATAGCAGCGATGTATTTAAAAAATTAACCCGATGATGGCCCCTCGAAGACGAAACGTCGGATTGCAAAAATGTTGACGCCATAGTATAGAGCGAAAAAAGTGGCATTGTAAATATGTAATTTATTTTAAAATTCGTTTTCAAATAAAGCCAGAAAAAAAATAAAACGATTTTGCAAAATTTCCGGTTTTCTGGTTTCGCGTCAACAGTAGACTTTGCAGTTAATACTTTGTATTGCTGAAATCTCAAATCATCCAGAGATAATTTATCATTTGTGCATTTGTAATTCGACTTGGATGTTTATAACAATACTGTGCAAAAATAAAGTTTTGGGTCAATGAGACAGGCTTTTTTTTATTTTTTTCCATAGAATTGAATGGGATAATCGTTTTTAATTTTTTTTAATTTAAACAAATTATCAACAATTACTGAAAAATTCATTGTTGCAAGTCATTTTTTACTTTTTTGCATTTTTGAGCATGTTTTTGAACTGTGATTACAAATTTTTTTATTTCACCAAAAAGTATATGTCAAAACGAAAAAAATGATTACCGGCAGAACTCTGTACGATGATTTTTTTAAGTAGAATTTTTCTTTGAAAAAAAAGTGTTTCAGGCCGAAAAAAATGAATATCTCAGAAACTTCTTGATTTTTTTATCTAAAAAAATTTGAGGTTATTTAAGACAGAGAAAGGTATACTTTCACCAAGTTTCGTCAAAATTAAATTATTTTTGCGGAAATGAGAAATAAAAAACGAAAAATCAGAAAAAAAACTGTTTTTCGCATTTTTCTCGGAAATTTTGAGGTTATGTTAAAAAGTGACCTCTACAAAAGTTGTAGATTTTTGCATGATCTACAACTTTTGTATTGGATACTTTTTTGTTTGACGTCAACTTTCGCCAGAAATCCCAATGATACAATTTTTCATAACTTTTCAACCCCCCAAATCAACCCTCCGCCGCCCCTGCTCAAGCATTATTTTTTTTAGGTTTATTATAAGCCCTTTTACCATTTCCACTTATAAAAGTCCAGGTAACAATTTTTTTTTCTCCAAGTGTAATTTAGTTGGACTATTGTTAATTTTTATTTACAAAACTTTTCTTTTGGTTGATACAAGGTTCTTGAAAGTTTTTTACTATTGACATCAAGTTTTAATATTTTGACCACATTTTTAGGAAACTTGATTATGATTTGCACTATTGGAAAAATTAAAGGAACAAAAAATTTTAACGAATTTTTTAGTGATTTTCGAAAGGCTGTAGCTCAGTGGCAATTGATCGTATCGAGATAATAAGAAAATAATTTTGAAGCCTATTTTCAAGATCCTTAGACAAATATTTTGTTTGAGCAAAAGTGTTATTTTTCAATCAGCTATCAATATGTCGGCCAAACCAATAGTTGCACGAAGACCTTTCAAAATTCAAATTGAAGCTGAATAAATGAGCTAACAGACCTCTGTATTGACTGAATTTGAAAAAAATTTCCAGAGTCCATGAACAGTCCTAAACAAATTTTTTGGAGAATATATTTCTTTTGATTGCTCGATAACCGTAGCTTAAACAAATTTTTTGTCTAAAGATCTTGAAACTAAAGACTTAAAGCTTCAAATTGATTTTTTTACTATCACGATACGACCATTTTTTACTTAGATATAACCTTTCGAAAATCACTAAAAAATTCATGAACATTTTTTTTTCTATTAATTTTTTCCAATAGTGATATAGATATATTACACATTCCTTGGAAGTAACTCATATTATCCTCCCTCGACTATGTACATGCCATTATAATGTAACCATACTGGAACGTGCGCTGCCCATTTGTTTTTGTACAAAACCAGCGATCCGCGAAAGGCTGTTCGAAAGGGTGTCGTCATTTTTTAGGGTTGTGAGTGCAGACATTAGAGAAACCAAAGTTGCTATTCACTGTGGTGCTTCTGTAAAAATGTTTTTTAATTTTAATCCCAAAGATAAAGGGTGATGACCCTTCAAAAACAGTTTTGCAAACCCTTTATCAAGTCACTGCTCCAGACAGGGTTAGATCTTCTGATTTTAACTGTATCCTTCTTCTCACTTAGAAAGTATTTAACATGTCTCCCATGAAGTTGCGCAAGATGTTGCCAATGTAATAATTAAAAAGTTTAAATAATTTTGTGGGAAGAATAGATGGGACATCAAGCCAGTAGTACAGAAGCTCTGTAGTCACAGTAACATTGTATCTTTTACTTCTTCCCTATTAAGATTTTTGGGGGATTGCCCCCCTCCCTATTTAAATGTTGACAGATTATTATTCCGTTAAAATTTGTAAATTTCTAGTTTTATAAGTGTTGTAGAACTGCAAAATAGTGTGTGCAGAGTGCAAAATACTTTCATAACTTCATAAACTGTATTTAGACTCTAACCCAAGTTCAAATTTTTGTGTAAACTTCAAAAGTTCTCGGTGAATCGGTGAACCTGGAAATTTTCAGTCGTTCACTTTCAAAAAAACAGATAAAAACTGTTTGAATAGTGAAAAAGGGATAGTAGTAAAGACAGTGAATGGACAGACATAACAGTACAAAAACAAATCATAGCACTGTACTATTAGTTTTAGAAAGGGGGAAATTTTATGTTATTGTTTATTTAGAATAAGATTTAAGGTTGTCAAGTATAAAAACAATTACAAACAAAAGTGTAATATATCCATATTTGTAAAAGTTTAAAACATCTTTCATTTTAAATTAGTTTAAGCAAGTCATAAAAGTAAATAAAATTATAGGAACCCTCACCCAGAAGTTGAGTCTGCTCTACATTAGTAACAATCAATTGCAAGTCCAAATTTTAAACAAATATAAACATTTATATCAATAAAGGCGCCCAACTAGTTATTAACAATCAACAAACAAATCAAAACGTTAAGAAAAATATAACATAAAAAAAATTAAAACAAAAACAAATTTCAAAACATTTAAAACATAGTACTATATTAAAACGTTGTGCTTCATAATTGCCTGTTTAAAATGAATACAATCCATATTTCTAATTCTAAAAAATATTAACCAGTGGCAAATAAACTATTTAGAGCGTGAATTTAAACAGTCGTTTACAAACGTACGTACAAGCTACCAAACACGTGACGGTTTCATTAACTATCTAGCGCATGCAACACATTGTTGTATTATATTGGCGCTCGCAATCAAATAGCTCAATTTCTTTAATAATGTAGGAAAACCATGACCACAATTTAATTAATGCATCGCATTCCACCAACTACACATCCGACTGCGGCCGCTGTCGTATTACAGGGCCCGCAATTAGTATGTTTATAAAACGGACATAATGAAGTACTAAATGAGTGGTCGGCTGAATAACGCATCGGTTTGCCTCTAACAATGACGCCAATATTACGGACCAGCGTGTAATTTGTGTCGCTGTTCGGTATTTGTATGAATTTTAATAAGGGGGATTAATTTTAATAACACAAACCATCGGTCACAACGTAAATGATCCCAGGGAATTGAAAAAACTAAGGTGAAATTATTACTTTATTGTAGGTTATGTTAACATCCAAAGATCCATACATTCAAAGGTCCATCTATTCCTGTTTTAAAAAACCCATCCATCTGAAGACACATATATTCATCCACAAAATCAACCATATTGGATCCTGGTCCGTCATGTTGAATTTGCAATTATGAATTCGTATTCGTGATCAGCAATCCCCAAAACCCTCCAGAATCCAATTCGGGATAAATCTCTTCCGCCATGTTGAATTTTGCAATTCTGAATTCAAATTCGTGATTAGCGAACTTAAAAACCCTCACGGATCCAATATAGCATTAATCTGAAACCCCTATACAGGATGTGGCGTGTATAATCTATAAAAATTATTACAGCTTCTTGATGATATTTGTAATAGAAAAGTTTTATACGAAAAAGTTCTATCTTCGCGTTTTTTTTGTAAATTAAAAGCTCATTTATTGAACGAAAATGAAGGCCGACCCTGTGTTATTTATTAAAAACTTTGGAAATGTTTTATGCGACCCGAGATGCAACCTTATAATTTAAGTCGGTATAATCTAATACTAGTAATACTAAAACAAGGTTAGGTTCCATTGTCAAAAAATTTGTGCAGTCAACTGATTTTGTATTTGTATTGAATTCATTATTTACTTAATTATTAAATATTAAGCATCGTCCATTGACCCATCAGTATCAAAAAGTGAAAGATTCCAAACAAAAGTTATTTTGTAATTCCACGATAGTGGCAGTGTAATTTTTATAAAGAAGTAAAAAATAAGAATAGCGTGCCGATTAAATTAAAAAACAGATTCTTATTTCTTACTTTGCTTAATTTTTTAGTTTCTGCACAAATTAATTTTACTATGAACCGAGAAAACAATGCATTTACTATTTCCGAACGTGTCGATATGGTGTTAGTGTATGGTGCAGCCGGAGAAAATGCGCTCAGCGACTACGTTGTATCGGGAACGAAGGCCCCAACGTCACCCCCCAATGCAAATATCTACAATCCTACAGTGCGTTCAGCGACTGCGAGATACTGGAAGTGTAATTCCTCAAGGAGAAGGACGTAGTCAGCAAGCGAACCTTAATGTTGAAGTTGCAGTGTTGGAAAATCTTGACGAAGACCCCACAATTAGTACTCGACGACTCGCACAGCAAGTGGGAACCGCATCTCATACCGTACATCGCATCTTAAGGAGCAAGCTGTTGCACCCCTATCATCTGCAACCAGTTCAACAGATTTTATCCCCGGATTGTGCGTTTTTGCAGATGGTTTTTACGGCAATGTGCCAATCAAGTAGACTTTTCTGCTTATGTTTGTGTAACAGATGAGGCGACATTTACCCGTGATGAAGTAAATTTCAGTAATATGTTTCCCTAATCGCATGAAAATCTTCATACGATTAGGGAAACTCATTTTCAACAACGGTTCTCGGTAAATGTTTGGGTTGGCATAATAGGCGATGTACTTGTGGGTCCCTATTTTGAAGGACGACTAAATTGACCAACATATACTGACTTTTTGGAGAGCCGGTTGCCTGAATTATTGGACAATGTGGCATTACAAGTTCGGGCATGCATATTTTATCTTCAAGATGGGCCTCCTCCACACAGTACCCGAGAAGTAACGACACTTTTGAATGAAATGTTTCCTCAGCGATGGATTAGACGCTTTGGTCCTGTGCCGTGGCCACTTAGGTAACCCGATCTAAGTCCAATGGACTTTTATCTTTGGAGTGACTTGAAGTCATTGGTTTACAATACTCCAATTGCTACGGTGAAAGAATTGCGAAACCGTATACTTAGAGCTGCTGACACAATTAGGGGAATACCTGGAATTTGGAAAATATTTGCCAAAATTGGGTGCGTCGGTGCCATGCCTGTGTCCGCGCTAATGGGGATCAATTTCAACATTTTCTCTAGAAATGGTATGTTTTATTTCATTTTGTTTCATATTTTAATGGAGTTTGTTTAGAGCACGCAGTTGGCAACTACAGATGCTTACGGATGTGGTTTTCTTTAGAAAGGTCTATGGACTTCAATAATAAGTAATGATCGTACAGAAAATCTAAGTATGATTTTGAAAACTGCAAAGTATTCTCTATAATTCGTAATTACTGGTTTTTGAAACTAACGACGGATTCAGATTAAACGCGTTACATAAACTTGTGGAGTCTGCAGATTAGCCCATTTTTTTATCTGTAGCCTGTATATTATTTACACTCTTGCAGTAACAACAATGCATTTAAGATAGTAATTACTTTTAATTATTATAATAAGAAAATATCAGTTTTTTTTTAAATATCTATTTATCTTAGTTTGTACTTTTGTATTGAAAAATTCCCCAAAAATTGAGAAGTATCTTTCTATCTTTCAACGACANGGTACAAAAACAGATCATTGTACTGTAACATTAGTTTTAAAAGGGGGAAATTTTATGTTATTGTTTATATAGAATAAGAATACAATTATCGATTATACAATCACAATTACAAACAAAAGTGTAATATATCCATATTTGTAAAAGTTTAAAACATCTTTCATTTTAAATTAGTTTAAGCAAGTCATAAAAGTAAATAAAATTATAGGAACCCTCACCCAGAAGTTGAGTCTGCTCTACATTAGTAACAATCAATTGCAAGTCCAAATTTTAAACAAATATAAACATTTATATCAATAAAGGCGCCCAACTAGTTATTAACAATCAACAAACAAATCAAAACGTTAAGAAAAATATAACATAAAAAAAATTAAAACAAAAACAAATTTCAAAACATTTAAAACATAGTACTATATTAAAACGTTGTGCTTCATAATTGCCTGTTTAAAATGAATACAATCCATATTTCTAATTCTAAAAAATATTAACCAGTGGCAAATAAACTATTTAGAGCGTGAATTTAAACAGTCGTTTACAAACGTACGTACAAGCTACCAAACACGTGACGGTTTCATTAACTATCTAGCGCATGCAACACATTGTTGTATTATATTGGCGCTCGCAATCAAATAGCTCAATTTCTTTAATAATGTAGGAAAACCATGACCACAATTTAATTAATGCATCGCATTCCACCAACTACACATCCGACTGCGGCCGCTGTCGTATTACAGGCCCCGCAATTAGTATGTTTATAAAACGGACATAATGAAGTACTAAATGAGTGGTCGGCTGAATAACGCATCGGTTTGCCTCTAACAATGACGCCAATATTACGGACCAGCGTGTAATTTGTGTCGCTGTTCGGTATTTGTATGAATTTTAATAAGGGGGATTAATTTTAATAACACAAACCATCGGTCACAACGTAAATGTTGAGAGGGACAATTCCCTCTTCCCTTTTTCAATAAAAAGCTAAGGTGAAATTATTATCATAGATTGTGTTAACATCCAAAGATCTATACATTCAAAGGTCCATCTATACCTGTTTTAAAAAATCCATTCATCTGAAGATGCTTACATTCATCCACAAAATCAACCACATTGGATCCTGGTCCGCCATATTGGATCCGCCATGTTGAATTTGCAATTCTGAATTCGTATTCGTGATCAGCAACCTCCAAAACCCCCCAGGATCCAATTCGAGGTTAATCCGTTGATTTTTCGAAAATCTCTTCCGCCATATTGGATCCGCCATGTTGAATTTTCAATTCTGAATTCAAATTCGTGATTAGCGAACTTAAAAACCCTCACGGATTAAATATAGCATTAATCTGAAACCCCTATAAGTGTATAATCTATAAAAATTAAACTACAGCTTCCTGATGATATTTGTAATAGAAAAGTCTTATACGAAACAATTCTATCTTCGCGTTTTTTTTTTGTAAATTAAAGTTCATTTATTCAACGAAAATGAAGGCCGACTCTGTGTTATTTATTAAAAACTTTGGAAATGTTTTTATGCAACCCGAGATGCTAATACTAAAACAAGGTTAGGTTACATTGTCAAAAAATTTGTGCAGTCAACTGATTTTGTATTTGTATTGAATTCATTATTTACTTAATTATTAAATATTAAGCATCGTCCATCGACCCATCAGTATCAAAAAGTGAAAGATTCCAGACAAAAGTTTTTATTTTGTAATTCCACGATAGTGACAGTGTAATTTTTATAAAGTAAAAAATAAGAATAGCGTGCCGATTACATTAAAAAATAGATTCTTATTTCTTACTTTGCTTAATTTTTTAGTTTGTGCACAAACTAATTTTACTATGAACCGAGAAAACAATGCATTTACTATTTCCGAACGAGTCGATATGGTGTTAGTGTATGGTGCAGCCGGAGAAAATGCGCTTGCAGCGACTAGATTGTCCGGGAACAATGGCCACAACGTCACCCCTCATATGCAAATACAATCCTACAGTGCGTTCAGCAGCTGCGAGATACGGGAAATGTTATTCCTCGAGGAGCAGGTAGTGGTCATCAAGTGAACCTTAATGTTGAAGATGCAGTGTTGGAAAATCTTGACGAAGACCCCACAATTAGTACTCGACGACTCGCACAGCAAGTGGGAACCGCATCTCATACCGTACATCGCACTTAAGGAGCAAGCTGTTGCATCCCTATCATCTGCAACCAGTTCAACATATTTTATCCCCGGATTGTGCGTTTTTGCAGATGGTTTTTACGGCAATGTGCCAATCAAGTAGACTTTCCTGCTTATGTTTGTGTAACAGATGAGGCGACATTTACCCGTGATGAAGTGAATTTCAGTAATATGCAATAAAAAACCTCATGCGATTAGGGAAACTCATTTTGAACATCGGTTCTCGGTTGGCATAATAGGCGCTGTACTTGACCAACATATGCTGACTTTTTGGAGAACCGGTTGCCTGAGTTATTGGACGATGTGGCATTACAAGATCGGGCACGCATGTTTTATCTTCAAGATGGGCCTCCTCCACACAGTACCCGAGAAGTAACGACACTTTTGAATGAAATGTTTCCTCAGCGATGGATTAGACGCTTTGGTCCTGTGCCGTGGCCACTTAGGTAACCCGATCTAAGTCCAATGGACTTTTATCTTTGGAGTGACTTGAAGTCATTGGTTTACAATACTCCAATTGCTACGGTGAAAGAATTGCGAAACCGTATACTTAGAGCCGCTAACACAATTAGGGGAATACCTGGAATTTGGAAAATATTTGCCAAAATTGGGTGCGTCGGTGCCATGCCTGTGTCCGCGCTAATGGGGATCAATTTCAACATTTTCTGTAGAAATGGTATGTTTTATTTCATTTTGTTTCATATTTTAATGGAGTTTGTTTAGTGCACGCAGTTGGCAACTACAGATGCTTACGGATGTGGTTTTCTTTAGAAAGGTCTATGGACTTCAATCATTTTTTTAGGTAATTTCACTGCAAAGCTCTTTTAGATAATCTAATTCCATTCAATTTGAGTGGTTCCGGAGCCCCGTACGATGATTTGTCGTTGATTTATCGTCGATCAAAGCAAAAAAGTTCTTTTTTACTTTGACAATCAATTATTTGGGAAGTAATGATCGTACAGAAAATCTAAGTATGATTTTGGAAACTGCAAAGTATTCTCTATAAATCGTAATTACTGGTTTTTGAAACTAACGACGGATTCAGATTAAACGCGTTAAATAAACTTGTGGAGTCTCCAGATTAGCCCATTTTTTTATCTGTAGCCTGTATTATTATTTACATTCTTGCAGTAACAACAATGCATGTAAGATAGTAATTACCATTAATTATTATAATAAGAAAATATCAGTTTTTTTTTAAATATCTATTTATCTTAGTTTGTACTTTTGTATTGAAAAATTGCGAAGTATCTTTCTATCTTTCAACGACGATTTGTTTACGAGGCTGGCTGATCGTACAGCACACGGACAGGACCGTTCTAGAGAAAATATTTGGCCCATAATTGAACTTTAATTTACGAAAAAAAAAAACGCAAAAATAAAACTTTTTCGTATAAGGCTTTTCTATTACAAATATCGTTAGGAAGCTGTAGTTTAATTTTTATATATTATACACGCCACACCGTGTATACCAAATTTTTCATTATTCTATTAATTTCTTGCAAACCCCGATTTCCGATCGATTTTTTTGAGGTTAGAAAAAATGAGGTCTGCTGTATGATTTCTAAAGGTGGATTTGGATTCAGCGAGCCCAATTAAATATAACTATGCTAAGAATATGTTATGCTAATGTGAAAAATACATTTTTTGTTGTTATTTCTCATACTTCGTCTATTTTTGACCTATTTTTGAGGTTACAAAAAATGTGTCGTGTTAGCGCAATACTGATTCGGCGCGTCAAAATACTATAGTATATACTAGTTTGGTAAAAATCATATGACACTTTTTTTTGTGTGACTGACTTACTTTATTACAAAATTCTCCCCACATTTCAAATATGTATTTCATTGTAACGCCACTATGCCACTTATGCGGCTGAAAAGGATTTAGTGCGCCTTTAATAAAACCATTCCGCCTCCCCCTATCAGCAAATGCGTACGTATTACCCCAAACCCAACCTTTTATATTTCTCCTGTCGCACGCCTGACCGAACCGTTGGGATATCTATTAAGCTAACGAATTTTCCTCGTAAAAAACCGACTTCGCCTATAACTCTCGAGGAGATCGGAACGGCTTTAAAGCCGGTGCAGCCCCCCGCTTCCCGCGACCGATGCAGAAGTCAAAATCCGGTGCAACCCCGGAGAAACCAATAACAATCGGAGGACGTGATCGGAATGCCTCGTCCTCCGGTGGGCTGTTAGTTCGCGACCGTTCTTCCGTCGGCCGTAAATCATTTTTACAATTAGTAAATTGAAAAGAAAAGTGGAAAAGTAAAAAGTATATTGCAAACGGAAGTTGTACGTCCACCGGGGCCGCCATATTGCTTGAATTAGACAAGGTGTGTTTTATAGTCTGGAGGGGTGTTGTACCTTTCCAATAAGGAGGTGTTTTTGCGTTGTTAGTTGCTATATTTCATGTAACCGAGACGTGTGTTTGTAATAAATAAGTATATGTAGTAATGAGTATAAAAAGGTTAATACCAAAGTTTATTAGCATCGCTACCAAAGGACGATCATGAACGAATACACAATCGGATTTCACATCGTGTAATAGTCGTGCGTATCATTAGTGGTTTAATTTTGATGCGGTTTTATGTTTTGAGATTTTTGCGACGGCTTGCACTGTACTAGTCACTTTACATATTCCAACGAAGTAAACAGTTGCACGCATATCATAAAAATACACATACAGGGACGTATTTAGGAAAGTGAAAGTATTTCATGGACTACGAAACTGGAAAATATTTCTTTAGAAAAATATCTGAAATAAGTTACAGTCTATATCGACTGGGATATTTGCGATAGCCACTTAATCAACTTATAAATGATAAGCATGAAATGAAATCTATTATATTACTACGAGCTGTTCGATTCTGTATAAATTGATACTCGTCCTTTGGTGGGATTTATCGTTCGATTCGGTTAGATCATGCTTGATCATTGTTTGCCTCACTGTAATATGTAAAATGACCGTAGTATAAATCTTATTCACTATTAATTAGTTGGCATACACTAAAATCTTTATGTATGCCTACAGAAGAAATCGTCAGCTTTAGGTTCGACTTCCTCGTGGGCCAAATAATTAAACCATCACGGCTTTACAGCACTAAATGTAATTATTACCTCATAAAATTCTTCAGGAGTAAAAGTTGTCATTGCTACGTTTTTTTAAATAATAATTCGTATTGCTTTATAGTGCTGTAACATTCACTATCTGTACAGTGTGAATGTCACCATTTATTTTAACAATAACTCAACTATTAAACAGTTTCTTAAGATCTTGATATAAAATTGAACTTTGTTATCACAACTAGTTAGTTTTGTTTCCACCTGTATACTGCTGATACATCATGTAAATCTTTGTCACACCCTACAATTAGTTATAGAACACCGATTTAATAAACTATATGCAATAAATGTTTACTATTTACCTGTTATAAACATGGAGACACTTTATGTATGAATTGTAATGATGTCCGTACTTGTATAATTTAACTGTACTACCTTTTATTGTTATTATTTCCTTTTATTTTTGTCTATTTGTAAACAAATCTGAAGCACAACATTTAGGTTACTTGGATGACATGTATTAAAGGTTATTTATTTGTTTCTGTCACATCAACCCATAGATACATGATTAGTGGACTAGATAATTTGTAGTTTGGACCTAGGTTATGGTCAGTGTTAGAACCTGTTCAGTGGTGATTAGATAGCAGTTGCCCAGTCCGAGATTTATTTTGTTCAAACGGCCAATCATATCGATTGAGTTTTTTATATGATTTAATTTAATAAAACCCTAGACGGAGCGACTTGAAGCTCTCTTTCATTTTATAACTGGTAAAGCAACTAGCTCGTGTGTGATTTAAATTTAAACCGAAAGTTTACCTAACTTTAATCACTTGTGAACACTGAAGTACATAGAAAGGTAATTAATCAGTATTTAAATTTATAGTTTTCTCTTAAATTCAATCTAGTAGATTTCAGTCTTGTTAACCACTTGAATTTTGCTTTTTTTTTGTATGACCTTCAATGCTGTGCAACCACGTGCTAATTGAATTTTGTTTCTTCTTTTTCTCTCACCAGAGCGTACCAGAAAAGTTTAAAGGAAACGTTTTTTGGAAAACGTTTTTTGAGAAGTTTTTTGAAAAGATTTTGAAAAGTTTTTTTTGAAAGAAAAGTTGTAGAAAGGCTTAAAAGTTTTATAGGCATAGAGCTTAAAAAGTTTTGAAAGTAAAGTTTCAAAGAGTTTTGAAAAGTTTCGTTAAAGTTTATGAGGAAATGTTTATGAATATTCGTTTTTAAAGAGTCACTTAAAGACTTATGTAAAGTTTCTATTAGCGAAGACTATCTACATTTTATTTTAATCCAAATCCCTACCTACAGGGTGAGGAAACCGTTAGGGGGTTATTTTAGCTTCATTTATTTGTAGGTTGGCGCCCTTTTAACATCTTTTATCTCTCTTATAGCGTTTTTCTCAAACTGGCGAATTTATATGTTGGAATCAAAAATTAGAACCAACCCACTTAAAACATACGCGATAGTGCATATACAGGGTGCCTCTAAAGGGTCTGTACAACGCTCAATCAGATGTAGTACAGTTCAAAATAAGTCGATTTAACTAAACTTGCCTTAGTCCAAAAATTGATAGTAATTGAGTTGCATGGTGTCAAAGTTGAAAATATAAATGACATTTAATTACCATTAACACCCTGTATATCAACCACGGCTTCTCGAACTCATCCACACATTATTCTAGCCACATTCACCCTAATCACCGCCGAAACCTCAAAGCCGCCTAACCTAGAGAGTGATTCGAATTTGCATCTCCGAACCTGCCGCCCCTCGCCGTCGCCGTGCCGTCTCCGGAGCGCCGCCGGCGGCGAGGCCTTGTTCTCGGCTTCATTAGGCATCACCTGACACCCTCTAATTACGTATTTTGCACGGCCCCATCGCCAGACACGATGTTCCCCCATCCGGGGGCCTCGGGCTACTGCATAAATATGTAGGACTATATTTCAATTTTCCGTGTGCAGTAATACGTCCCCGAGGACGGGGAGGATATTGATGATGATAATTTGCGAAGTGGAAATTTGGAAAGTGCTCGTAATTTTCCACGGGATTTAATGGTCCACATTTAGTGGTTCTGCACACAAAAGAAATGGTTGTCGTCTTTAAATAGTCATTATTGAACTGGGCATATATTACACGAAGGGAAAGGTGCAAATACTTTATTCACAACCATAATAAGCAGAGAAATAACAAAAATAATTTAAAATTCGTATTTGAACACTTGAAGGAAAGTTCATACCATCAAAAGTCCTTGAAGATGCTCAGGAAGGGACTTAAATCCCAGTAAATTCTAGGGATACGTATGAAAGGGAATTTTCCTACGATGGACAATAAAAAAAGGGATAACATCAATTATTGAAAATATCCTGCTGGCATATTTCTTTAATGATAATAAAAGTGCTGTTGTTTCACATATTCCATGTTTAAGGAAATGAATACGCAGAGAAATCTGAAATAATAGCAAACTAATTGTTTTTTAATTCATTCATTTATTTTTCTTACCATTATTTTCTTCTTTGTCCGAAAATTGCAATTTTTGGTTGCAATTGGATTAAGTTTACTCCAGCCCTAGAGACAACCATATCTTGTTCTGAAGCTCCAGTTATGGTGCATGAACTACTTTTCGATGGATTATAAATTATCGATGTTGATGGAGCAACTCGATCAGAATTTTCAACTACTCTCGATAGTATACTATTTGAAACTTAAATTTTATTCTGAACAGAATATTCAGTAGACTTCTAACGCAATATCCCTGAATGAGTTGATGATGATGAGATAATGTTTCTACATAATCAGTAAAAATGTCACAGAAATGCTTCTGAAATAGTGGCTCAGTCTTTTGAATGCGGTAATTTCAAATATGCAACGATTTCTCAGATCAACATTTAGCTTGAAAAAGAAAACACCGGATTCTACTTAGATACCCAGTACCTGACATCCTGCCTGTCTATCGGTAATTTTGTCTATCTTCCTGTCTGACTAAGTAGCTAAATGTTTCCATCTGTTTGCTTTTCTACCACCCTCCGTTATATGAATCTGAAACTTCATTTTCATCTTGATTGGTTTCCAGAAAATCTGGGAGCTCTTAGTGAAGAACAAGGAGAAAGAATGCACCAGGACCTGAATGAGTTTGAACAAAGACATCAAGGTGTTTGGGGGAAGAATATGTTAGCAGACTATTGCTGGAATCTAAAAAGAGACAAATAGAGTAGGTACATAAAAGAAAAGCGATTCGAAGATCATTTCAGGAACAACGTAAGCGTTCTCGCATGAATTTCGATTAATACACTTACGTTGAGGGAAGCAAATTGATTTGTTGAAGGCTTTCAAAAGTTTTTTTTAATCTAGTTTTTGTACAATCACGCAAAACCGAAAGAGGATGGTAGGTAGAAAGGTAAGAAGACAAACTGACCAGGAGGCAGATAGATTGTCAGTGGACATTTAGACAGAAGGTGGCAGAAAAACAGACAGAAACATTTAGTCATTTAGTCAGACAGGACGATAGACAAAATTACCGACAGAAAGGCAGGATGTCAGGTCAGGTCAGATGGGCAGAGAGAAAATACAGGCGGACGATAAATACATACTAACAAGCAAACAAACAGGTGTGCAGGTAAAAAGGTAGACAGATAAACAGATAAATGTAGGCTGGTGAGCATTCGTAATTTTTTTTTACAATTTTTTTCACCTCCTATTCTTACTTTAACCTTCAAACGACCTTGAACATGAGGTGATAGAGGTAAGAAACCTATGGATGAAATTTTTTCAACCACTTTTTCTTAGTTTAACCTTCAAATGGCCTTGAACCTGACGTGATAGAGCTTAATCCACCTCAACATCGCAATCACTCCAAAAACCCCTGGGTATCTAGGCAGAGTCCAGTGTTTTTTTAAACTAAATGTTGACCTGTGTTTTTATTGGAGTACTTCTTATTTTATTAATACCAAACACTTGGTTGATACATTATTTATTGGCGCTTCTGAAAAATTTATAATTTTTAGTGAATTTATTACATAAAGCAGAGTATTTTCAATATTATGGAAGGCAACTGAAATTGTCCTTTGAGTATGGTTTTGTTATGGTATTTTTAAACCCGCTTTATCGTACATTTTATTTGAAGCACCGTGATTAGATTTTGTTTTTTTGAATCAACTTTGTTTTGGATGAAATCTACCAGATAAACTTCTCTACAGTGAGATAACGACGATCAACATTGTTTTCTTATCCTCGATATCATTCACCGCCATAAGAACTAGCTCCTCAGACACTTGCACCTACGGAATCCATAATTAGAAGCATCTGAAATAGAATTAAAATTATTCTAATCTGTCCTTACTTTGTTCTTTTCTTTGGGCATATCTCAAACATAAGATATACGCTTTGAGGAGCATTGTTCAGAAACGTTTCAATAAACTTCCTTTGAAGAACATCAGAGGAATCTCAGGTCGAACTTCGTTTATAGTTAATCCTCCTCGTATCGAACTTACGATCACTAGTATCACAGTATTTATAAAATCTGATTATCTTCAATACTTCTGAATTATATTACGTTAGTTATTATTTATTAAGTTGTTAATAATGATAATATTATTAACAACTTTTAAGACCTGAAGCAAGTGCTTGTTAAGCTCTAATACAAAAAATCACTTGATAAAGAAAAAACAACAAAAAGAGAAAAATAAGAAACAAAAATAAATGACAAGAATTACAAACACAGTAAAAAAATAAAATATGCATGCACATTCTCGAAAAATATCATCCAGTTTGTAGATTAAGGTGGTCATCGAGTCTGTTCTTGAAGGAATTAAGAGATGGTGCCGAAACCATATAATCTGGTAGGGAGTTCCACAGGTCGAAAATTCTATTGGGTAAAAAATGATGTCTGTTGCGGGTGTGGAAATTTTCTGTCTTAAGTTTGAAGGAGTTACCTCTAAGACGAGAATCAGTGTTTAGTTGAAACATCGTTTCTGGACAGTATAATTAACCATGAAGTAATCTATAAATTGTTATGTCACCACGAGTACGTCGCACTTCCAATGATTGAAGACGGAGGCGCATAAGATGTTTCTCATAAGGCAGGTATTTAAAACCGACTGGGAGTTTTGTAGCACGCCTTTGAACACTTTTCAGGATTAAGAGGCAACAACCATTCAGAACACCAATTCATAATCGTATCAAGATCATCTTGTAATAGCGAAGAAGGTGAGGAAAACAATTTAAAGGCATCCGCATAAGATAACACTTGAGACATGCAGTTATTGGTAAGGTCAGACAAGTATATTAGAAATAAAATTGGTCCAATGACTGAACCCTGCGACACACCGCTTAATTTTCGGAGAAACTGTCAGCAACACGAACTGTAAATTGGCGATCCTCTAGAAAAGACTTGATCCAGTTTAAACGTTTGCCACGGACACCGAAGTGGTTCAGTTTATTCAACGGACAGGAGTGCGGCACTTTATCAAACGCTCGAGAAAAATCTAAGTATAGAACATCTAAGGGTTGTCCATTGTCTCCACATAAAGTCCAGGAATTAATAGCTTACAGTAAATTCGACACAACCGAACGACTAGGGAGAAATCCATGTTGGTGTTGAGGTATGATATCATTGTTAAGTAAAAATTTGATCAGCTCTTCACAAATAATCCTCTCCATAACCTTGCATGGTACAGACGTCAAGTTGATTGGTCGGTAATTGGTACTGTTTGTCACCTTTTTTGAAAATTTGTGTCACACTAGATAATTTCCAATCCAATGGTAACTGGCCAGTTTCAAAGAATGTTTTCATAATTTCACAAAGCGGAGCACACAAATTGTTCGTGCATTTGGACAAACATAGTGGATTAATTGAATCTACACCTGGCGATGAATCAACATGCAGTTTACTAAGTTGCTTAAAATGATACGATTTCAGAATTTAAATTTCTGTATTACATTCAAACCATTAGCTCAACATCCTCGTTCCACGAATTGTGTCACTGGGCAAATCCAGTATCGATAACCGTTTCCGGAATCCGGACATTAAGGACGAGCTTTGATCGACCGTGTACGTCAGTATCCCTTAACTCGATTGGCAGTAAAATTAATCCTTCTGCTCCATCCCTGGTACAGTATTCTAATTGTTTATTAAGCGAATTAGGAAATAGCGACAAAGACCCCCGCTGGCTGACGCGACGCGACGCCTTAAAATGCAGTTCGACGACGAGGTTCCGCCGTCGCAAGTTGCATAACTGAGTTAGCCGAGTTGCATGTTGGAAGAGCCGCAGCCAACAATCGGCCGGACAATTAACAGTTGGAAATGGCAGCCGCTTCTATGTGGGTCACAGGGTGTAATTGTGTCTAATGCTCGACTACCGCTCCGCCACTCAGGGCTAATAAATGAATATTAACTATTGATTGGGATGGCTTCGAGCGCTCGGAAGAGCCCGTCGAGAGCTATCGATAATCCTTTACGAAGTTTAGATGGGCGAAATGCGATTTTATATGAATAATTAGTCCTTTTATGGCCCGTTTTCAATCTACTACATCAATCTCTCCAATATAGAGAAGAATACGTCATATTTCAGAATTATAAATATTTGCGGAGATATTAATTTTTAACACTGGACATTTTTAAGGAATCGGTAGTGTGTTAGAAAAATATACAGTGTATGGGAAGATATAAAGGGAGAGGGTCAATTAGGCCCACTTCATTTTTGACCAACAAAAGAAAAATTTTTTTTATTATTTATATCCAATAACTAATCGATTCCACCCCAAACGGGGCCTCCCTCCTCCTTCCTAGTCAGGATCAAAGTCAATTAGAGGTCAGATTGAGAAAGAGTATCTCGGAGTTTAGGTTTTTTGCCATTTGAGGGTTATTTCAAGATCATTTAAAGGTCAAACCAAGAAAAAACCGAGAAATCGATTACCGCTTTTGAACTCTCTGAGTTTGGATTCAAGATTCATTTATATGTCAGGTCATTCCAAAGTTGATTTGAGAAAAAAAGACTTTTTCTGGTAGGTTTAGTGGGGGTCGACTTTTGACATCAAGGTATTTCACCGAATCTTATTGGAAACTAAAGACTGAACTTACCATATTAAACTATATAAACTTCACAAAAGCTCATATTTCCTCATATCACCCTATATTACCTCGAATCCACCCATATTTCTCGATAAAACGCTATATTCTCTCATATTAACCCACTCTACCCCATAACCATTTTACCATAATCACATTTCAATATACACGCATATTATTCCGTATAAACCAATATACCCTCATGCCTAGCCATCATAACCCATACCCGTCATATTCCACTCCATCTTACCCAATAAACATCTATATTCCTATATAAAAAGCTTTATTACTTTATACTAGCCCATATTGCCCCATATCAATCCAGCTTCGTCTAAAACAGAGGAGTCTGAAATCGTCTCTCACTGACCCTCAAATCAACCTTGGAATAACTTTGAACCTTTATTAATACATATAAATGGACCTTAGATTTGGACTCACCGACGGTAATTGATTCTAGGGTATATTCCATGAATTAACTTTCAAATGCCCTTAAAATGACCTTCAATTGACCTAACACAGACAAACTGACAGCTGTGCGCAGGGGGTCCGATCGGAGCGATTTTGGTGTCGTTGTGTAGGTTGAATCTTTCTGCGTCGAATAAGGCATTCGAATGACAAAGAGCGGGACAATAGTGAACCTCTACATTTTAGTTATATTTATAAGATCATATCGTTTTGGAGCTATAGACCAGTGCTTAAGCCTTCAAAAATGGTAAAAAGTGAAAAAAAATTATAGCAGGATGAAACCCATTGGAAAAGGAAGAGAATATGACAGAAATGAAAAGAAAAATCATTTACGGGCGATCTGAGGTCGGGAAGGGGAAGGGGGTGAGTTTTTAAGGGTAAAAAACGGTTTATCTTGATTTCCGGAAAAACTACAAATCTTATGGAAAAAAGTTAAATGGCAAAGTTGTAGGTAATAAAAAGATCTACAACTTTTGTATTTACACTTTTTTCACATAACCTCAAAATTTATGTGAAAAATTCAAATAACCAAGTTTTTTGTTTTTTATTTTTATCTTTTACAAACAAATTTTTTTTTCACGAAATTTGGTGAAAACTTACCTATTTATGTCCCAAACACGCTGTAATTTTTTTGATTTGAAATATTTATTTTTTCACCTTATTTTTACTTAATATCGAAAAAGCACCCTAATTTTCAATCGAAAATTCTCACGTCAAAATATCTGCTTTTTTAAAAACGTCGGTGGGCTTTTTCTTCGTTGAAATCTCTACTTTCTGATGGTGTAAAAAAAAATATACATTACTATGGTAAGTTTTCTCAGGAAATGCAAAGAAACGAACTAGAATCCGAAATTTTTTTTCTAATCATTATGTACAATTTTGAGCTATTTATTAAAATTTACACTTTAATTACTCGAAAAACGTAAGATTCCATGTTACATTGATAAACAAAAAAATTACAAGTCGAAATATACTATTATAATTAACAACCAAATAAGTTAATAAAGTTAATATTTAATAAGACATCTACAATATTTTGAGAAAGTTGTAGAATCTTATTTCGTTTCTTTGCATTTCCTGAGAAAACTTACCATAGTAATGTATATTTTTTTACACCATCAGAAAGTAGAGATTTCAACGAAGAAAAAGCCCACCGACGTTTTTAAAAAAGCAGATATTTTGACGTGAGAATTTTCGATTGAAAATTAGGGTAGGGTGCTTCTTCGATATTAAGTAAAAATAAGGTGAAAAAATAAATATTTCAAATCAAAAAAATTACAGCGTGTTTGGGACATCAATAGGTAAGTTCTTACCGAATTTCGTGAAAAAAATTTTTTTTTGTAAAAGATAAAAATAAAAAACCAAAAACTTGGTTATTTGAATTTTTCACAGAAATTTTGAGGTTATGTGAATAAAGTGCAAATACTAAAGTTGTAGATCTTTTTATTACCTACAACTTTGCCATTTAACTTTTTTCCATAAGACTTGTAGTTTTTCCGGAAATGAAGGGAAACCGTTTTTTACCCTTAAAAACTCACCCCTTTCCCGACCTCAGATCGCCCGTAAATTATTTTTCCTTTCATTTCTGTTATATTCTCTTTCTTTTCCAATGGGTTTCATCCTACTATAATTTTTTTTGGTTTCAAAAATTATCTACCCAGGTCTACTATAAAATGGTTTAAATACTCTGTAGGCACTGCATTTACATACATACCATGACAAAGATAATTTTGAGTTTATTTTACGTTAAGTTACTTTAAGTTAAAATTAAGTTGTTTGTAATAAATTCATTTATTAAATTAAAAATATATGTACAAATTTAAGATTTGTACTTTTTAATAATTTGGTTTGAGAGAATACATAAATAAACAGAAATATTTTACACATTTGTTACACTGTAATAGTATTAATAATAATTTAATAATTGGAAATTGTCATTGCTAATAAGAGACCTACAGCAACAAATACACATAATTCATTCCAGTACTGAATTCCTGAATACATCGATTTCTCTGTATACATTTCTAGATAGAAATCGCACATAATTATAAACACAAACTAGCGTAGAGATAAAATAATATAGCCGCTGGTATGCACAAAACTGGGAATATTAAATATTCATTGAAAAACATCCAGCATATTATGGATTTAGTGATATAAATATTTAAAAATCAAAAATATATTTCGGTGCAAAAGAGAATATTAAAATTTATGTATGCTTTGTAGTCGGGTCTATTTTATAAAAAAACGGTCCTAGTGTCTAAATTACAGCGGGTTCAATTTTTTAGGAGCAATATATACCGGGTGGGGCATTTATCTTGAAACAAAATAATATCTCGATTGGTCTGGATTATTTCGAACAGTTTCAGACAAAAATTGTAGGGCATCGAGGGGGCTATTGAATGGTCATTGAAACACCTATTTTTTACTACGGATTTCGATTGAAAAACGAAAAAAAATACTTTATTCTTATTATTTTTTCGATTTAACCCATTATTTATTATATTATTATTATTATTTTATTCATAAAATGGCCATGAAAAATAAAAAAAACAATAATATTGAGACAACGGAGTACCTTGTTGGGATCACTTTTTTTTAAATGTTTCATACAAAAGTTGTATAATTATTAACTATTTTTAGCACTACCCAGGAATAACGATGTGGAAGTAGTAGGTTTTTATTCCCTTTAGGGTGATTGTTTTCGGTGAGTAACGTAGAATTCTAATTATTTCCCCTTTAAATTAAGTAATTTTTTTTGCAGTAAAACAATCCGAATTGGAATTATTGTTTTTACATATGCTACCTGAAGGGTTTTGGCCCCTGAGTATGAATCCGAAGTCAGAATTGCTCCTACACACCTGTCTTCAGCAAATCATAAAAAATCTTCAAAAATCTGAAGAAATTGTTCATTTCACCGTAAACAAGCTGATATCTGTTCTTGTTTTTGAGGTTAAGTTCGTATCTTATTGTAAATCTTCCCGCTCTTGTAATTTCCGAGTACAAAAAAGAGGGTACCATTTAAAATTTTAATTTGATCTTCAAACGACCTTGAAGTCAAGTTGAAGGTCATTTTCAAGGTCATGTCAAAATAGCCTCCTTTTCACCCTACAACTTTTATATGTATTTTTTAAAAAGTAATCCCAACAAGGTACTCCGTTGTCTCAAGATTCCTGTTTTCTTTTGGTTTTTTTTGGTCATTTTATTGCCAAAATATGGGTTAAATCGAAAAAATACTAACAAAAAGTTTTTTTTCGTTTTTTCATCGAGATCCGTAGTAAAAATTGGTGATTCCATTTAAAAAATCAGCTTCCGGTCTAAAAACACCACTTTTCGAAATAGTCGAGACCAACCGAGATATTATTTAGTCTCTAGATAAATGTCCCGCTCGGTATATATTTTTGCCTATGTATTGTATTGATGCAATGTAGTGGTACCTAGAAAGCTTAATTTCTGACATATCAGACATTTTTTCATATCAATGTGTAAAAACTCTGTGTACATTTAAGTTTTGCTAGAAACTACCATTTTCTAACAAATTGCAAAAATGGCTAGAAACAGGTCCTGATATTAAAATTCTTACGCTGAATAAAGAAAGCTGCGAAACATAAACAATAGCAACAGTAACACCCTACTGATATTTTATTAGAAAATATATTTCAGTTTATAAATTGTCTTTTATTGACCACATTTTGTCTCAGTATTTTGTCGGGGTTTAGCCACCAGTCTACTTATAATTTGTGCACCAAGATTTCCACTGAGAATGCAAATTAAAGAAGCCGCAGTTATGATCTTGTGGCAGTTAGAAGGAAAAACAACAATTAGGAGCGCAACTTGGCATTTAGAGGCGAATCCAAATTAAATGCAAGTTTGAAATAAAATTAATGAATATTTAGAATCCGGAGACACTCGCGCTTATTTAAATTAGTTTGCCACAAGAGCGCGGCGTATCTCTGTGACGTTATTAAAACTAAATTAGAACATTCTGTTCACGATTCTAAGCTACCGCGCGTTTAAATCTTTTTAGTTAAGGCTTTAGTATAAAATCACCCAATCTGCGGTGTTACCTTTCGAAAAACCGCCTCCACTCCCACGGACTTCATTTGCATGGATGTGTCACGGAGAGCCGATGGATAATGTTAATTATAATTGCGTTTTGACAGCAGATGGCGCTCGGGTCAGCCGCAACTCTGGCCGGACGTCACGTCCAGAATGCCATGACTATTAGTCGGCGGTGATATCACCTATCAACCCCTCTGCGGGACCGTTTACCATGGCTGTCACTTAATATTCCCCACCTCGATCCAATATGCATATATTAATAAATATGCGAGGAGCTTTTCAACGCTTTTTCTGTATCGCTTTCATCGCCCAAACCAACAATTTGCATTTAGCTGCGAGCGGAAAGGGGTCGATTGAAATGGGACACGTCCACGGAATAATTCAATTTTCGTTTGTCTGTCTCTGTTATCCTCTCGTTACGGTAGATAACCTCAATTTTAATCCAATCAAGGTGTTGGGATGAATCACTCGATACAATCTGCGCGACATTTAATTTTGCTTCACTTTTCCAAAGAAAAAACTTTCGTAATGTGTTTTTCAAGAGTACAGCATATAACCCGTTGTTCAAAAAATAAGGTGGATTTATTTAAAAAAATAAAAAATCTTTATTTACGCTTCCAAATCAATTTCGTCGCCTTCGTATATCGAAGAAACCTGATAGATATGCTCTTACAGTATTAAACAATCTTCTAAATTAGATACGTTCAGAAATAGCTTCAAGTCGTCGGCAAAAAATAAATGATTAGATTTTAGAGGCAACGATAAATCACTAATAAATTAAATAAAAAAAGAAGTGGTCCTAAATTTGATCCTTGGGGTACTCCATATGTCGTTATAAAATTGTCATAGTTAAATCCGTTGTATGAAACACATACAGAGAGATCGATAATGATTGACCGGATTCTGAACGTACCCTGTCTCAATTGTTATCAAAACTGATTTCCGTTTGCTAAAATTACTTTTTTTTCCGTGCGATTTCATGGTGTTCTGTGGCGATTTCACAATTTGACGTTCTGTTCATTGGCGCACGAATTTTTTGGATTGAATATTATTTAGTAGATTTTGTTGTTATCTGATATATTTTGCGACATTATAAAACAGTATTTTTCAATACTACAGTTAGAGTAGGTGGATATTATACGTGAGTAATTAATTTATTGCGTATGTTGTTCTCTAACCTAATCGGTTTTTTAATTTAGGTTAACATGGCATTTTCATTAGAACATGATAAATTTCTTCTGGAGGCCTATTTTCGTAGTGGACAAAACAATGGTAATGGTTGGAAATATTCGATGAATTCGTGTCAT
Source organism: Anoplophora glabripennis (assembly GCF_000390285.2). Lineage (NCBI taxonomy): Eukaryota > Metazoa > Arthropoda > Insecta > Coleoptera > Cerambycidae > Anoplophora > Anoplophora glabripennis. Next base: position 325,765 of record NW_019416213.1, on the reverse strand, counting down.
TTACAATTTCAAGAACAATTTCCAAATGATGAAATTGATTATGAAATTTTTTCGAGACACGTGAAGAGATTAGTGGAACGCTTCCATAACACTGGAAGTGTTTGTAGAGGAAAATCTCCAGGCAGAAAGTCTATTCTTACAGAGGAAGTCTTGGAAGATGTTGAAAACCGCTTACGAGCTAGTCCAACCAAATCACTACGTCGGTTATCTGCTCAAACAGGTACTTAATAACAAATATTTATTCTAAAATTTGTATCATTATTCCTAAATTGTTTATAGGAATATCATATGGATCATGCCATAAAGCAGTAAAGAAGTTGCATTTTCATCCTTATAAAGTTAGTGTTGTGCAGGAACTACTTCCGTTAGATTTTGGAAAACGTGTGCAATACTGTAATTGGTTTAACGAAAATCTGAATGACGACGATATTCTAGATCTAACATTTTTTTCTGATGAAGCGTGGTTTCATTTAAGTGGGTACGTAAACTCCCAAAATTATCGCTCTTGGAACACAGAAAACCCTAATATTTTGCGTGAAACAACTCTGCACCCTATTAAACTTGGTGTTTGGGTAGCTATGTCACGTAGAAGAATAATCGGACCATATTTTTTCCGTGAAAATGTAACTGGGCAGGTATATCGGCAGCAAATATTGTTACCATTTTTTGAGGAACTTCACGACGATGAAATCCATCATGGATACTTTCAGCAAGATGGCGCAACAGCTCACACCTCTAACGAAACTTTAGAGTTGATTAGAGAGTATTATGATGATCGAATAATTAGTCGAGATAGATGGCCACCACGTTCTCCTGACCTTACACCCCTAGACTATTATTTATTTGGTTTTTTAAAAAATTCAGTATTTGCTCAACGGTTACACACGATTGAAGAACTTCAAGAGGCAATTACAAACGAAATTAGGAGTATTACACAAAATGTTTTACAGAATGTATTTAATAATATGAAAAGAAGAATTAATACCTGCTTGAACAACAATGGACATCATATTGAACATTTATTGTAAAAATATAGATATTTTTATGGATTTTATGTAATTTTAAGGTAAAATATTCAATAAAATGTGAAAAAATTCCAATTACTCTGTTATTATATATTGCATGTAACTGTTGTTTATTGCTCTCGGTCATACAGACAATCCTACCATCTAACATAATCAAGCACTTCCAACTGCTTGCATTTGCTTGAAGCAAATTTTTTTAAGACACTTTTCCTGAATTTCGACAGCTAACTAAAATGTTCAGCATAAATTTTTGGGCTGGATCGCTTGCGCTGGATATTCAGAAGTGTGAAAGCAGTAGCTGCAAAATAGTCGTCTTATAAGCATACAGCAGTTTGCTTTGATGAAAAACAGCAGCTTGCAGCGTATCGCTGTATAGCTGAATCGTCTTAGATGCCAAGAATGTAGCCACAATAGTGCTTCTGTTTTAAAATTAACTCATAACGTTTTAAAAATAAAATCGCTGAAGCACTTACAGTCGTTATTCAAAATTAGCTACATCAAACTTTGATTTAAAAGTTTTTCTAATTGTAAATGAAATAAGAATTTTGGAAAAGTTAGGCTAAACCTACATTTGATTCTGTCATCCTCTTTAATAATAATAACAATAATAACATTTATTGGTCCATCAGTATTGCTTAATTTGTGAAATAACTTTGATTTTTGTTAAATAATTGATATTTTTATTATGAATTTCCATTTTGACAGTAACCTAATTTATTTGACGTTTGAACGTAATTATTTGTTTACCATTAAAATCCCTCAACCTGCGCTCATGATTCTAGTATTGGTATCAAAAACTGGTATGCCGCACATCAAAAATCAGTATGAGGCGGCACGGTCAATCATTCTCGATCACCCTGTAGTTCACGTTGAGAAAGATAGGATTTAATGGGAATAATCAGATTATCGTTTAAGCCAAATAAACTTAGCTTATTAAGAAGTATGCTATAATTAACTTTGTCAAAAGCCTTCGGGAAATCTGTATACACGACTATCAACTTGATTATACCACCATTGATTATATGTACAAACCATTGATTATACCGTGGGGACCATTATATTGATCATTATCCAAGAAAACTTCATTTGGTATTCGCGAACTGGGTATTTTCTTTTAAACTGATAAGTTTACACTTATTTCAAGAACATAACGTAAAATATGTACCTACTTATATCACAAAATGCCTATTACAGAAAGACATCAAACATGTATGGGTTAAATTTTTGGCAAAATGGTCTCGAATTATCAATGCTGCAATTTTCATCTGCGTAAACACGTTGATTGAATAAACTTATGTCATAAAACACAATTCATCCGTGAAAAGAATTTTTTGGTGGATGTTCATATTTCCAGCTCTGTTAGCAAATAATGAGTCAGAAGTTGTTGAACTGATTGAATATGAAAAGGATGTATAGTGATTTGGTCTTCAAGTAAGGAGAAAAACTTTAAGTAGCATGGAAAACTTTATTCTACTAATTTCGTTGGTAACACGTGGTTCGCGCCTCGAAATGTTTCCGGTTTTACCCTTGTCCCCATGTACCTACTTTTATTACCCTATCCTAATTAACACTTATCCGGGTCATTGCCTACTCGGTTTGTGCTTATGTACAATATATAAACAACAACTAATTTATGTTTACAGCCTACTTATTCTAATCTCATTTGCTAAATACATTTATTTGGGATAATCTCGGATAATTCAAAGTATAATTTATATGGCTCGTAAATTCCCAGAAAGCAAAATATATTTATTGGGGCAGGTACTAAATGTAATTGTAGCGTACCGCTACAGATGAATTAGTTGTTTGGAGATTATTCTGGTCACTGTACTTTTGGAAACTATAGATTTTGAAGATGAAATTTGAAAGAAGCAAACATGTGAAGTCGTTTGCATTTATTAATTTATGAGTACTAAGAATATCGTTAATAAAAACAGAAAATAGAAGAGGACCTAGATTAGAACCCTGGCGTACTCCAAAAGTAATAAGAACGACTGGATTTACATTGAAAGGGGCCTTAATGGTTCAAATGCATTTCTCTGGCGAACATTAATATCATTTCATCAAATTCCAGTGGCATAGGTGGTAAGCAATCATTTTGTTGTTATATTAAGGTAGATAGGATCTGGGCGATTAACTTGTTTGTCTGTTTGAGTCCACGCGAGTAAACATTTAGGTAAATCAAGTCCGTGGGTAAATATATTTTTCCGGGGAAGATTAAGTAAGGACCTCTCGAATTCCTGTTTTTTGTTTTCCATCCCACCTATCTCCGTGTATGCCGAGCGTCAAACGAGCTGATTTACCGCCTAATGAAATTTCACTTTCCTTCCGATTTTATCAACTCCCGAACCGAGCTGTAACTTAACCCGATTGATATATTCGAGTATTATGGAATGCTAAACATAAATCAAATAAAAAGTTTTCTTGTTCGGATACGGGGATACGTTCCATATCGCTATATACAACCTGCCCCTCCCGATTTGAATCAATTTTTACCCCGATTCCTCGGATGACGTGGAGGACAAAGCAAATTCTCCCCAATTTACATATTTATGCGTACTTTTGCAGCTCCGTGACCCAGCCTGGTTGCGGGCGACGGGAAACATGGTTGTGCTAATAAAATTTCGTTAATTCGCCCCACTATTCCCATCGCAATCGGATTAAGCTCGATTTAAATTAGACTTTGGAGTTATTAATTGTTATGGAAATTTCTTAGGCCCGTAATATCGTTATCGTGACTTAAGGGAAATTAAAGTATCATTTGTAACATAACTTTTTGCCCCTTTCCGCCGGAGCCGTGAATAATATTGTCTCGGTATATTAGCAAGCAATTAAATTAAGTCAGATCGCAGGGTTCATCCATTTTTGGATAATTAAACTCTAGCTTGTGTATGTCACAAACCCAAAGGCATTTCACTTAATTCGTACCGAATTTTAGAGAATGAGAAAAAAGTCAAAAACTAATAAAAACCCATCAAAAATATGGGAATTAGAGTAACGCACAGCTTTATATTCATAATTATAGACTTTCTTGTTTTTATGAGCTTAAAAATAAGACGAGTAAATAATTTTAACTACACAGTAAATAAAAAATAACGTATTCTTGCAATTTAATGTTTAAAGTTGCCAAGAATGTTCATAATAGAATTAAAAGTAACTGAAAGAGAAACACCGTAGGAGAATTTCTGAATTAATGTAACTTTATTTGGTATCTAGAAATTGCGAATAATATACGATACACGAGCTCCAACTTATCATTAGTACATAGTAATAAATATATCCACAGAAATAGACTCAGACGGTGTAAATTTTCAAAGTTTAGTTTCCTACAACTTAATGCGATGTAAAAAAAGTCATGAGTTGTAGCTGTACATGCTGCTTACAGCTGCTGGTTTCAAAGGATTTGAATATTTCATTTATGCTTCACATAATAATTGTTAAATTGCAGTTCGTAAAAGGAAGGTTATATTAACAAAGTAGAGGTTTCTTGGATGTATAATAGAATTTCAAAAAGTGAGAGAGAGAAAAAGAGAATACTTTATTAGCAAAATCTATACACTTGCTAAAAGAGAGTACTTAAATAGTAAATGCACAAAAAATAAAATATAAAAATATAAAACATTAAAAACATAATATAGAAACCTATACTATAATTTTAATTTTAAAAAGTCCGTATTTAATTGAAATTTGAAGAATGCAATAATTAAAAATATTATAAATATTTTAAAAGGTAGGTACGCAAATATACATTTAAGTATATTAAAATTAGAATTTTTTATACCTCGAGGCACTTGTATTCCACTGTTTCCATATCAAAAACATTTTTGGTACCTGGTACATACTGCCAACCTCTTGGTTCTTCAATTGAGATCGGAAAGACTATACCGGTTTGTACCACTCTTACTTTCATTCGTACCACCTCAAACCGTAAGGGATGAGGGATGAATAAATATATAAATTTCCCGAAATTTCGTTTCAGGTACAAACTAAAATAAAAGTGGTACAAACAGGTACTAAAGGGCATTAAAGAAAAATTTGATTATCTAAAGTTCGATGCTAACTTTACATTATGCACTAAATTTTTCGGTTTGACCATATATTCTTGGTATTTCTGAAACCATGCTTTCATATACCATACTCTTTGCTCAATAAATTGGCTCTCGCCCCCTAGAAAAATTCCTGGCTACGCCCATGAATAGTGCTATTATTATTTAGAACGTGACTTGGTTTTGCACCCAATTAACCATTTATTCTGTTAAGGCAATTATTTAACTTTAGCACTTCATTAGTAATTAATTGATCCCGAAGAGAAATAATAGTGTCTAAATAGAAAACGTCATTAATGTATTATATAAATAGTATAGGTCCTAACACACTACCCTGAGGTACCCCACTTTCATTCAAATTTTTTTGGGGTTTAAATCTAGGAAAACAGCTACTACTACTACTACTACTTGTCCTTTATCTATTCTATATTTAAAATCATTTATAACTCTGTAGTGCAGTTTCACAAGAAAATCCTTCTCGAAATCTTGAATTAAAAATTTGTCTCTAGGCAAAATAATACAGGGTGTTAAAGAACTCAAGTCAAAAAAGGAGCAAAAACTGAGTTAACTTGTATAGTTTAAGGTCATAAAGAAAAAAGCTAAATTAAAAATGTGTTAACTGTTTTGGAACTGCTGAAATACATGTATTTTATAGCGGCGGGACTTACTAAAACTTCTATAACACTTTTTACGAGTTTTTGGGTTTCTTATGAAGCCGGACTGTATTGGAAAGTCAGTTTGTAACACATTGTCATAGTGATTGCTGTGCTGTTTTTCGAGAGTACATTTAATAGCCGTATTTCAAAGTTTTCTTTTGAAAATGGACTGCTGGACTATCGAAAATCCACACGAAATACGCCGCGGTGCCTTTCAGCAACAATTTTCAGTGTACATGTGGGCCGGTATCGTTAATAACACTTTAATAGGTCCTTTTGAATTGTCTAGACGCTTAGACGGTGCTTCATATCTAGATTTTTTGCAAAATCGCTTGCCAGAGTTATTGGAAGACGTGCCATTAAACGTTTAGCAGAATATGTGGTTAGTGCATGACAGGGCCCCAGCTCATTTCTTTCGAAGAGTGCGTGACTTTCGAAACATTACTTTTCCCGATCAGACCGCGGCAGCCTAGTTAGATGGCCCCTCCGGTCCCCGGACCTCACCCCTTTAGACTTCTTTTTGTGGGGATATGTGGAAATAGTTGTGTATTTCACGGAAGTTCGTGACATCGACCAACTGCAACATAGTATTGCCGAGGCTTGTAATACGATTCGAGGGGACGTGGTAATGTTGCAACGCGTGCGAGCGAATTGGATACGTCGCGCTGAAGCTTGTTTTCAAGCAAATGGTGGGTACATCGAACATTTTCTATGAACATCATCAGTTCTCAAAAGGTGGCTCCTTGCAATGTTGAGGTAAATCAAATTTTAAAATTACATTTTACTCAACACAAATACGTATATTTACCTCATTTTGACATAACGGACATATCGGAAAAATATTTGACATAAGTTCATTAACATCCTGTATTTATTGGCTTCCAGTGTCCAATGTTTCTAGTTCGTGAATGAATTAATTTATTTTCTATGTAAGATCAAATCCTGATGGAGTTTGATCGATTTGTAGTGAACACTTAGAACCAGAGATTAATCATTTAATTATTTGTTTTTATCGAGGTTTCATAGTACAATGTCGTTCACCTTTGAGTACTGCGTAAAACAAACCGTGCATTCTTGATAGCCTCATATTTACATAGAGTTGCGATCGACTAAAAATTCCAGAAATAATTATATTCGTATGCAAGACACTCGCCTCATTTAATTGTGTCTGCCTGAAATCGGAATATTAATTTTGTTTCATTACTGAACTCTTGCCAGTACACGCTTCGGAACAGACGGTTTGTACGTAGGCAGTAATTCAAGTCGTTCCCACTGAATATTCTTTCAAATATATTCCAAACAAACGTAAAGCAACACGGAAACACAAGTTTAAAACGAGTCATAAAATACATGTGAAAGTGTAGAGGTAAATTAGTTCGTGATAGGGAACAATTCCGTCTTTTTATGTTTATCCAGGGAGATAGTGAGGTGTTTGATGATATCCCGATAAAGAATATTGACTGTAAACCCGTCTATCGAATATTTCTGAGATAAGGCAGCGGTATTCTACCCACTTACATGCAAGTCGCGCTATTTAGATGGATGTCCTGATACGTTTACAGGACGTCGAATATGTCACTTTGGAATAAGTGAATGTCGCTATATCGAAAAGCCATTGCAGAGACAGTGTGACTGATCAGTTTACCGGCCGCGGCCGGTTTAAAAATAAAATCTGGGGAGGTTAAAGAACAGTAAATCAGTTTCTTCTAAAAAAGTAAACAGTTTCACGTGTCATTCCAATAAAATAATTAATATAAAATTATAGTTTTATATTTTTATTCCATTGTAAAGGTATTAAGCCATTGCAAAAAAATTTATACTTTTTTAAATTTAATCAAATGAAACTAAACAGTATTCTTCACAGATGTAGGTGTGAAAAAAATTACTAACCAACACCACAGACAAGATACTTAATTGTTGCGAAAAACAACTACTTTATAGGCTACATGTCCCAAGTAGCATTGAATTACACCAGCAATATCTAACAAGTAGTTAATATTGGCTTTTTGGATTACTGCCAGTTACAGAATCACCTTTCCCTTCCTTAACCTTAGCTAGGAATCTTTGACGGGCTCTTGTTGTTCTCGGACTATACCCTATGGGGGCGGAAAAGCTATTAGAACTTCTAGGCCTCCCTGATGTTCATTTCGGTTTTTATTGGGTCTAAGACTGCTGCGGAAGCAACCAGGCTCTAATTTTTTTGATTTTAAAAATAAAATTGCATCTAAAACACCACTTAACTTAAATATTGTTTCTGTATACATTAAGGATCGAATTATTGATATTCATTGCAATGATGTTGCATTGTGTAATTGTCGTTATGTTGGCCAAAGTGGTAGGAAAAAAACTAGGTTGATGAACATTTAAATAAAAATAAATTTGAAAATTTTTTAGAAATTACACAATTATACTTATAGGCCAGTCAATAGAGCAAAAAAAGTCATATCTTGGCAAAAATATTAACACCATGTCATCATTTAAAACACAGTCCGTAGATATACTATAATGTGTTTTCGATTCGTAACTCGCATTAATTAAATTGTACATTTTAGTGTAAAACACTTCTTAGTTTTTTCCTTAATAAAAAAAACCAAAACTATTTATACCGATGTTCCAGTGCCTGTTTCATCCATTTCGCTGCATTTTAACGAAAACTTGAAATATACATTTTATAGTATTTTACTTCGTGTTTTGAAAACCGGTATTAGAATTAAAAACGCACCATTTTTAACGCAAGCAGACTCCCGGCAAAAAAAGCATAAACAATTTGAAATTGCCATTGCGCAAAAACTAATGATCCGACAGCGCCTGCCTTTTGCTCACTTAAAGTTGATGTAATTATCTACTTCTGTGCCACAGTTCAGCTCCTAATCTTCATAAATGACAAAGTTATGAATTTTTGAAGAAAATGCCGAATTTTCCGGTTTTTCCGGATTTTCTCCGGTTCTAATCAACCGATCGACCTTTTCCATTTACGGAATTGGGATTGCTCTAGAAGTTTCGGTTTTAAAAGCAAAAATCTAAAAAAAAACGCAGTTAATAACAAATTGATTAATGAGAGTTGCGAGTATACACATCAGAGTGTATCTACGGACTGTTTTTTAAATGATGGCACAGGTGGTATGCTGTTAGTATTTTTGTTACTCAAAACACCTATAAAGACTGGCCTATATATTCTATTCGATTCAATGTTGCTAACTTTATTTGTTTTTTTACAAATAATTTGGAACTATTTGTTTTACTGTTAATTTTTTTTTTGTTTATATGTTTAGGTTTGTCTTTTTATATAAGGTGTCCAATTTTAATGTACCAGCCCGCATAATTTTTTAATTCGACATTTATAAAAAAATATTTCGATCAAAAGGTATCAGTGGGTTAAATTATGGTGACCTTGAAGTCAATTATCAAGGTTATTCCAAGGTCAACCTTGACTTTTTAAATGGAAGCCCATATTTTTATTACAGTTTAATTTCCCTTTTTCAATTTTTCCCTTCATTTGTTAAAATGTTATAACGGCCCATATGATCAAGGTTAACCTTGAAATGGCCTTGATAATTGACTTTAAAGTTAATTTCAAGGTCATGGTAATTTGATCCCCGAAACCTGAAAACTTTTGTTGGAAATAACTTTCATCTTCCTGCTTATTTCTTGAGATATTAACCTGAAAACTAAAATGGAACAGTAAAAGTATAGCGCATTCTGGTCAGAGAATGAAGCATTTTCAAAAAAATGTTCCATAAAAAAGTTACTTATTTTTTCCCACAGAATACGAATCTGCAATAAAAATATGGGTTTCCATTAAAAAAATCTAGGTTGACCTTGAAACGACCTTGATAATTTACTTCAAGGTCAAATTAAAGGTCACTATAAATTGACCCTCGAAACCAGATACCTTTTGTTCGAAATATTTTTTTATAAAAGTCGAATTAAAAAAATTATGCCGTGTGGTACATTAAAATGGGACACCTTGTGTATTGTAGTTTATTTTTCCCTGATGATGCCCCTTTAGGCGAAACTAGCAGGAAAGAAAATAAAAGATTTTTATACCGAATTAAAAATGATTCCAATTTACCCCATTCCGCACTCAATAGAACACATATTTTAAAAAAATTAGTATTGACAGATTTAAGACAACATTTTTTCTGTGTATCTTTTATTTACCATTGAGGATTAATTTTTAGTTACTGCAGAAACCAAGGTGATTTTTATTGTTTTAAAATATGTTTCCCGTGCCAAGCCACTTTAAAAGTAATCCCAGTTATTTCCGATTTGGAAAGACCTCTGGAATTGCTACATAATCTGATTTAAGATCTTTTGTCTTCGATAATTCAAAAGGTAATTAAATTTCAGTTGAGTTGGAAGCAGAGAGGGCTGTCTAGCATTACAACGTATCATATCAAATATGAAAGGATCTGCTTTTCTATTTCCTCCCGAAGTCGACTCGAATGGCTTCTGTCATTGTAGTGTTGTACAGAGTAAGAACTCTGACAAGTCCGCTAATAATTTTATTGTTGTCTTGGCCGAAATTTTCCTTGTGCAATTTGTACAGTGACTGTTGCCAATTCAATTTGTTTGATGTCTATTGATCTTTAAAAAAGTTCTCTTTTAATATAAGTATCTTTAACATGTATAAGTGTCTTCGAGGTCACGAAAATTTAACACAACATTAACAAACTCTAGAATAGAAAAAATTGTCCTCCACTTTCCTCAGTACATTTTCTACATGCCTAACTAAAAAAAAGCCTCCCAACTCGATGAAAAATTTAAAGTAAATTGGAGGATGTAGGTACTAATAACACAGGGAAATTTATTTTTTATTTTTTTAACACCACTAAAGTTTTCATTGATTTTATTGGTATATCCTCCAACTACGGACACATATTTAAGAAAAAATCTTTAGATTTTCGATTTCAGAAAAAATTTACGACTTTTGCAGCTTATACAAAGTGCACCACCATATTTTAGACCAAAAAATTTTGTTTTTTTCACTTAAAAATACTTAATAAATATGTAACAAAAAATCCCCATCACTGATTTATATCCTTTTTGAAAAAAAAATCCGCCTGTAAATTGTCATATTTTTTTATTAGGTAACTAGATATAAATGCCCTCTAATCTGCGTAATAGCGCTTATGCCAAATATGAGAGGGAAGCAGTTCAATTCAACAGGTTATTTAAATAATGAAAATAAATTATTGAACTTTGACAAGCTGTAATTTAAAATCGATAATGCCGGTAAGTATGTACCTGGTTAAGTCCAATAGTCTGGACGAATTAGACCAAACAGATGCCTGTTTCAAAAATTGGTCGAATTTTATAGGCTTAAAATTAAATAAATAGACAGAACAAAAACCTAAATTTGTGTATTTGCACAGACCGACCGATCGTCTGGTTATTTTTTCAGTTTTTCGCTTATATCTCCGAAAATAAGCCTTTAATCGATTTTGTTTCTGAGGAAATTTGCCACAATGATAGGTTTTTGTTAAAGCTTCTTTTTTTGCAATAGGTCGCCATGTTGAAGTTGGGCTTCCGGATTTCCGGTATTTGTTGAGCACCCCAACAGTTATCTTATCCAATTTCAGTTAAATTTGTTTTTTTTTATTTAATTCTGAAAATTTTGGCCTTTTTTTCACTGCTAATTTTGAAATATAAAAAAAAAATTGCGAGCTTTCGTAAAAGCCCATCCTTATAGCAAATTCTCTCAGGAACAAAATCGATAAGAATACCTCATGTTGATTTGAGGCTTATTTTCGGAGATATAAGCGAAAAACTGAAAAAATGGCAATTTTTTTCATTTGTTTCGACCTCTATAAATACACTAGGCTTTTGTTCTGTGTATTTTTTACTTAATTTTACGCCCATAAAATTCGACTTATGTCAGATTTTCTTTTCTTGATCTTTTTTTGCGATTATTCTGAAAATATGTAGATTAGGAACTTTGTGAAACTACATATTTTCAGAATAATCGCAAAAAAACGATTTAAAATTTTAACTTTCAACACCCTGTATTTCTGAAACTATCAACTTTCGGATAAGGCATGTTTCTGCCAATGGTCACCATTTCACGTGTTGTATCTTCAGCTTTCGATTTTCCCATTGCTAATGAATCACCCTGTATAATAATTTGGAAACAGAAATTAAAAAAGTGTTACGTTTAAGATCTTTTAAACGAGTACTTTGCTACCTGATTTTTGTTTAGTTTTATTTTTGTTTATACTTGTATTAGTTTGTAAGAATTAATTATAACTGTTCCTATACATTTGCATTGTCTATTGGATAATAAATATTATTATTATTATTATATGTCACAAAGGAAAAATTTCAATGATTTCAATGTGATTTCATCTAGGGAAACCACTTAAGAAAAAAACTTTCGGATAGTACGAGCCCGGGCTCATAATAGTTCGGCCGGCCAACGTTTTTAATTAAATACTTGAATAAATTACAAATTCTACCAAAATGATGAAAGATTTCTTTAAAACTACCTCACTTGTAATAAAGTATAGACTATCAATTTACTAAATTTAATCACTTTTGACAAAATTCAAATTGAGGAAAACATAGTTAACAAAAATGTAATGCAACCAATGGGTCATTATAGTTCGGCCACTTATCATATCTGCCATGAAACTGATATACTCCATCAAAACAAAACACATACTGAATAATTCAACAAAATATCTGTCATTATTAGTTTTACTCACGTTTAGTTTCAGATTTAACGTAAAATGTCTCGTGGTAAACCTCTAAGTAAAGATTTACGAATGTCTATTATAAAAGCCCATGAGAAAGGTATTTCGGCCCGCCGAATATCAGTTTCTCATTCAATTCTGCGTTCTACCGTGCAGGATAGTATTAATTTATACAGAAGAACCGGCGGAGTCGACCAAAAAGTCAAAACCGGCCGACCATCTACAATTACAGAAGCAAATAAAAGAGCTTTACGCAGAATAGTAAAAACAAATCGGCGGTCCAATACTAAAGAAATAACTGCACTATGGAGGGACAGTATAGCAAAGCCTATTTCAATGTCCACAACGAAAAGAACTATTCGAAAAATAGGATTCAAGTTTTACAAGGTAACTTTTTATCTTTTTTTTCTTGTTTAAATTCTTGGCAATTTTTTATTTTTTTCCAATAGGCAAAAGAAAAACCTCTATTAACAAAACTGCAGAGGAGAAACAGGTTAAAATGGGCACGAGAACATAAAAATTGGACGAATCAACAATGGCACAGCGTAATTTGGAGCGATGAGTCAAAATTTGACGTTTCTGTAGGTGACACACGAAAACGGGTTTTGCGTACATCTTCAGAGGCCTATCATAACGATTGTTTAGTCAAAAAAGTAAAGTTTCCAGCATTTGTTATGGTCTGGGGTTGCATGTCTGGTAGAGGTGTTGGTAAACTGCATTTTGTTGATGGAATTGTTAACGCGCAGAAGTACAGAGATATTCTGGAAGAGAGTCTGTTACCATATGTTGAGATGTGTCAAACGGCGGAAGGGCATTTCATATTTCAACAAGACGGTGCACCGTGTCATACGGTAAAAACTATTAAAACGTGGTTGCAGAATCATCAAATACCAGTATTAAAATGGACGTCTTGCAGCCCAGATTTATCTCCTATTGAGACCTTATGGCACAATATGAAAAAACAGATTCGGAAACATCCAGCAAGTTCAGTGCCTGAATTAAAAGCCCCACTACTGAATATTTGGGATAATATTCTACCAGAAGAATGTGCTTTGTTAGTAAATACAATGTCTAGCACAATTAAAGCAGTTATTAAGAATAAAGGCGATATAACTCAATATTAAAGAGTGGCCGAACTTTTATGACCCCTGAGACGGATAAAGTTTTCTATTGTGTAACCATTAGCAGATATATGTATTGAATAAAATGTTCATTTTTGTAACTAAAAAGTTTATAGTTAAAAGGATTTTCAGAAATATTTCGTTATTTATGCATAATTCATAGATTATTAAAGTATTTAGTTGAAAACGTTGGCCGGCCGAACTATTATGAGCCTGGGCTCGTATATTTTTAAAATAACGTCATTTGACTGGCTACAAAATTGTGGTGTTAAATTTTCAAATAAATTGTTACTTCTTTAATATAGAAATAAATCTACTAAAAAAAAAACACGTTTTTCCGTTTTCTCTTTGCATGTTTAATAGTAATCCACAAACGATTCCATCGTGTAAGAAGCTTACCTGGCAGACAAAACGATTACAAACACTGATAATTTGCGAATACAAATACATTTCCTATCCACACGTGATGATTTCCATCCAGTCCATTTTAGATTTCATAGAAGGTTGCATGACATCCATCAGAACCGATGCATTAGGGATATTGAATATTGATGTGCACCGGTACATCGGCTAATATGTGTAATATAATATCACGCTAATTATTATAGTGCCAGCTACTTATTCATCATCAGCGTTAAAATTTTAATGGACGGACAGGCGACGAACTTTTTTCAATTCTCATTAAGTATTAATAGATTCCTCTGAATGTGGTTATATCACTAATTAAATTGGATATTTTACTGTATTTAGATGGTGCGATAGTGTTATGATTAGGTGTTCCTGGCTGTCGCACCTGTTTTAATAGTTAATGAGAGGAGAAAGTGGCTCAAAGCTGGTTTGGCTACTATTACACGTTGTTTTACCGTCAAAGAATCTGATACCTTGTACGCATAGTCGTAAAACTATATCGTAGATATATCTGCTTGGAATTAGAAGGAATTAATATGACAGTCCAGGAAAATAAGGAAAAAATGAGCGAACTTTTTTACTTTAAGGTTTTTTTTATAGAAAAGTGTAGGTTTTAAGGTCAGAAAGCATGTGTCACACGCACCCATCAGCAACATACAGCGTTTTGAGGTACAGGGTGTCTCATAATTAGTGTCCAATAATTTACCTCTTGATTATATTGCCAAAAATAAGAATATTTTTTCAAATAAACATAGGTCGAGAAATGCTTCATATAAGGGAGCTACGCCCCTTAAATCGTACCGCAAAAAATTAATTTTTTTTAAATATTTTCGAAACGGGTTGATGGAAAATTATGAATTTTGACACCACGAACGCTCATTAGTCGAAATGGATCATCATAAAATTTTTCAAAAATTTTAGTCAGGGGTGTCTCAATTGGGGATCTTCGGCTAAAATTTGCCCCTATTTTTTTACTTGTCGGAACTTTCAAATTCATATGCCAACATATGATAGAGCTTTATTTCCTTTACAAAAAAGGTAGTCTTTATTTCTTTGGATAATATGCGCCATTTCTGAGAAAAATGGATTTAAGCAATTCATTACATTACCTTAATAAAATTCAAAAAATTTCTCTTGAAGGCTAAAATGGGCACATCTACCATTAGGAATTTTGATATATCATCATATCATCATACATTGTAATAAACAATGTGAAAAGTACTTAGAAAAGCTTGTTATGGGCGTACAGGGGGGGGGGGGATTCGGGTAAAATTTGCCCCAATTTTTTTACATGTTGCTATATTTAAATTTAAACAGTAAAATCTTAAATCCGTTTATCTCGGAAATGGAGCATTTTATCGAAAGAAATAAAAAGCACCTTTTTTGTAGAGGACATCAAGGTCTATCGGCAAACAAAAAAATAGGGGCAAATTTTAGCCGACGACCTCCCCAGTTGAGATGCCTCTGATTGAATGATTGAAGAATTTTACGATGATCTGTTTCGACTTTTAATGAGCGTTCATGGTGTCAAAACTCATAATTTTCCTTCATCTCGTTTCGAAAATATTAAAAAAAAAATAATTTTTTGAGGCTCCATTTAGGGGGTGTAGCTCCCTTAGGAAACATTTCTCGACCCATGTTTATTTGAAAACATATTCTTTTTTTTGACAATATAATCAAGTGGTAAATTATTGGACGCTAATTATGAAACACCCTGTATATATGACTTTTCGCGTTTTTTAACCAAAAAGTGCCAATATCTCAATGAAGATGCATTTTTTCGAAAAAAAGTTTTAAATAAAAGTTGTACAGAATTAAATTTCCTACAAAATTGCCGCTATGAAAAAATTTCGATTTTCCCAATAGTTTTCCGTGTAGTTTTTAAATGAAGATTATGTGAAAATGTATGTTTTGGAGCCAAAATAATGGTCAGTTAATTTTTAAATAATAAAAGTTTAGAGAAAAGAAACTTGTGGGAAATTCTTGGAAAATCTTATATAGTTTTCCGAGGTTTGAATATTTAGGAGCTTAATAATAATAATATGCCGCCTCCTCTCCCGCACAAGTCTCCGACTTCTGGGCTAATTCTCGTGGTTAGAATGAGGGGTAGAAATATTATTATTATTATTATCAAAGGTATCATTTTATAGGTTTCTTGTTTTCTTTGAAATTTTTTTTTACTTTGAATATTAAAAAATAAAAATTTGTAATACAACGAAATTTGATGATAATAGGAAAGGAATTTTCTGCAGCTGCAAAGATACCTATAATAAAAAAAATATATCAATATATTTTTTAAAACAATTTTATTTATTTATTATTTTGAACATTTTTTACGGAGTTCCATATCTAAGTTTCTTATGTAAAACTGCTTCAACGCTGTCGCGAAAAAATTTCGAAGAAAGACAGATATTTCTAGAGACGGCAGTTTTTATGAACAGTTAGGTACTTATTAGATTTGAATATTCAGTTCTTTGTTTTTTGATCCAATTAATGCAAACCGTAGACTAATAAAAAAGAATATATTATGACCTCTAAACCATTTTAATAATATGTACTCAAAATTGGATAAAAAATAGCTGTAAAGTTTTTATTTTGATTCGATTAACACGCCTGTGTTAATTTCAAAATCTTAACTATACTAAATTAAAATTGAGATTTCCACTGATTTTGAACTATTTTTTGAGGTTAGGGAAAAATCCTGACGTGATCGAGCATTTCTGATGGCTCCATCGTCTTCATACATTACATGATGTATATTTTGTGGGCCTGCGTAATCACTATGATAAACTAAAATTCGTTGTTCTTTGAAACTGTACGTTTTAGCGACATGCAACAAATATAACGTTTTTATAGTAAATAAACTGACGTTTCGTAAAACTACCGTATTTTCAGAATATCTCTACCAACAAAATAAATATAGCAAAAAACAAGACTGTCGCAGGTATTTCTAGCGATCCCTCTGTGTTTCATTTATAAAGTAAGCCGATATTAATTTTCAAATGTCTGAAAACTTCACTACACACAATTTCATGAAAAAAAAGTAAATTAATCGAAATGTTGGATATAACATCATTTATCCAATGCCAAAACATTGTCTCAATGATTTGTTATCAACAAAATCATCCACTAACTGATCTATTACGTTTACGTTGTCGAATTTCGGAACTGCAGGACAAATATAACATTTCGAATCAAAACAAGCCATTTAGCCGCATAGGGTGACACTGTATCGATCTCTATCCAAATACAAGGCCATTACCTAAGAGCTCGGTAAATATTTGATAGTTTATTTATTTTTCTACAGACATAAACTGGTTATCGATGTTGTCCTAAAGTCGCGTAACGAGATAAAGCCCTCTTCAGATCTCCTCTTCCCGTGCTTCCTGGTGGAGGGTCAACGATCGGCCATGTCGGGGGCGAAACCCGAGCGATACATGTACGACACGACGCACCCCCTTAATCAACTTAAGACCAACTTCTAATATTTCTGATTTGTTCGTAATCTTATTTGGTCGTATTTCTCTTACTTCTGTTTAACCTTTGATGGATTAATCTCTAGCAATTGATTTCCGACAAAGGAGGGCTTTTTAATAAGGCGCTTTCTAAACAAACCGGGTTATTAGATCTTTCTCGAATCAATCGTTGATATGAACAAATGTTTAAGAAAAAAGATGAGGGTCGGTAACGAACGAACGAACGATCTTTTAGCAATCCTTCCATTCCAGATGATTTATTTTCTCGATGGACGATATACCCAATGAAATAATAGTATTATGTACAATACTTTATCTACAACCGCGTATTTTTAAAAAAGTATTCGTTAGAATAAAGACAACCCTTTAAATACAACTGGACAGTTGGTGAAAATGACATCGAATACGAACCTTTTTCGTTATTAACATTCCCAATTTAAAAACTCACTTAAATATAAAAAAGGATTCAAATTAACGAATCAACGGCAGCAGGATACTTGGCGATCTCCTGTACTAGGACATCCTTTAGTGAATCTGTATTATACAGGGTGATTCACAACTTATCCAAAAAAATTACAGTTGTAGTATTTTCAATCCTTATATCGCCGCGATAGTGTTTACATTTGTTTTTTTGAAGTGTCAAAAATAGCTAAGTGGACAAAAAATAGATTTTGTGGGAGCTAAAAAATGTTCAAACATTTTAGTGAAATTTGAATTTTTGCCATTTTTAGTTGCAGTTCTTTTATAAAACGAAATTTAAAAAGTGGCGAACAAACCGGCTGCGTAACTTTTGAAAAGTTAGTGCATTCGCGCAGCTTAGAGGAAACTTTGGTCAGAGGACCTTTTATCTATGTGTCTTGTTTTGAAGTATCCAGGAACGGATGTATTTATAAATTGATTAAATTGATTAAAAAAGTAATTGCGATTGATTTACTTGCAGTTAATATTAATTGCACGTTGTAATTAATTTATTTGGATTAATCTATATTAATTGTATCTTGAAACTAAATCAACTGCAATTAACTTTTGTCTTAAAAACAATTAAAACTAACAATTATCCTGCTTCGATACAGACAGACACTTTAATTTTATGTGAACCAATATTCGTATAAAAACATTTGTGTAGAAATGATTTCTAAAACGTGACTGTCAGTATTAAACTTAAATTGATAAGTGATTTTCAAAAATGACTTAAATTAACAAATAATTCACAAAATTAAACTTAAATAAAGAAATTGTTGTCATAATTAAACTTATCATCTTAAAATTGAAGAAAACTTACATTACACTTTTATTTTGGTACCACTATTCTTTTCATACAATAATAAGTTTTAATTCTTAGTTTTTAATCAAATACATTAAAAAGTTTGACAATTGATTAATCGGTAATTGTGGAAACTCACGACTAACAATTAATTAATTGTTAATCGGGAGTTTTCACAATTGCAATTAATTAATTTTTAATTGCAATAGGCGTGATTAGCAATTAATGAATTGTTAATTTTTAATTGTCCAACAATTTAATTTTGCCCAACACTAGTTGTGATGCTATGATAACATTTTTGTGCCATTCACCGTATACTAATATCATATCCATCAGTTCATCACAGCTGTAAATGTGACACCGAAATTATGTACTGAACTGTTTAAAACGAACCTATTTTATTTAACATTTTAGCTTGTGTATGTGCATAATGTTTATCGTATTTTATTCTGTTACTAAAGCATATGACAGTTTTATACTACTGTTATTTTAATTAATGTAAAATACTTTATTAAGTTTTATTACTTTTGAAATTTACTTATAGTTTTTTTTCTTTGAATTGTTTTACCAATTGTTACTGTCATTTTTATTTTTTTCCCACATATTGTGTTCCCACCCATTCTGTTGACTGGTGTATAAAAAAAAATAAGATAGTTACTGCTTTCATGTGACACCGTGTCTTGCGTGAATATATAAAACAAAAAAACACACACAAATGGAAACATAATATACAGGGTCGGAAAGTCCCCATGGTTCATCGGCCGTTACGTGAGAGCGATAAAGTAAGTCATAGAAATCCGTGCGATAGAGAAGGATGGCTATAATGAAGGCGTCTCATAGTCACCTTCCACAAATAAGATCCACTTCCACTTGTAATTCAGCGACCGGTGGTCATCTTTGTTTTCGTCATTTGGCTTTTCTTTAATAGATAATAGATATTTATACAATTTCGACTTCGGTATTCCGATATGTTAATACCATCCGTTAACAGAGGGCAGCTCGCCGAATAACAAAGGAAACTTTTTACAGTAGCTAGTAGATACCTCTGTTTGTAAACCTAGTGACCTTGTTTCCCCTACTGAGAAGTTATTCAGATGGAGTAGAGTGCTCAGTTGCATTTAAAGTTCATTTATTTGTTATTTAAGTATACTTTTTAAAATGACTTAAAAATCCCAAGAAATAAAGCAAAATTCCCTATTTCCCCAATTCCAACAAAATCTGTAGATCAGGCATCACTCTTTCTAGGGTTGCCCTCTGTTAAAGGATTGTATTAACATATCGGAATACGAAGTCGGAATTGTATAAGTAGTGACATCTATTACAGAAAAGGCAAACGACGAAAACAAAGATGACCACCGGTCGCTGAATTACAAGCGGAAGTGGATCTTATTTGTGGAAGTTCGAAACGGGCGGTGACTATGAGACGCCTTCATGATAGCCATCCTTCTCTATCGCATGGATTTCTATGACTTACTTTATCGCTCTCACGTAACGGCCGATAAACCATGGGGACTTTCCGACCCTGTATATATATATATACTATTACTGCACAAGCCCTTAAAAAAACTTGAACTGTGAAATTATGCCAAATTTGACACGATAATAGAGTAATAATTTTAGATATGTAAAAACATGTTCTGTTAAAAGAGAAACAATCGTATAGACCATGAGGAAATTCTTACTTTCGCGAATACCACTAGTAAAATACACTTGCGTTACACTGTGTTTGTTACGCAATGAATTACGTTAAGGACTAGAGGAAGGATAAAAATAAACAGCTAACTGTCGCGAGTCCAAGTCGAGCCGGCACATAAATATTCATCTGAGTATATATAATATGCAAGTAACGCTTTACACTACAAAAGGTACTTTGGAAACACTATACCCATTGTTCAGCGAATATAAAAATAAGCAGTAGGAGAGCTGTGCAGATTCTTCGGCGCTCAGGCATGGCCGGATTTTATGCTTTCCACAGTATTGTTTATAGGCGGGTTGCGCGAAGGTGAGCTCATCCAACCTCGAGAGAAGATTCTTTTCTTCCTTCCTATAGAGTTATGTGTGAGGACGTGCATTATGTGTTTACGACAACGGTTTACGATTTTGCACTCGCATAACTTAAATTAAATTATAGATAGTGTCGGCGCGGCGGTGTCAAACCAACTACAGGACGTTGGTTTAGTTGGGACGAAATAAATCAGTTCATTCATTCATTGGAAAAGCCATGTGAAATAATTTGAATACGTTACTGTGAAAAAACTTTTTATAATATTTCTATCATCAGTTATCATAGTATATACAGGGTCGGAAAGTCCCCATGTTTATCGGCCATTACGTGAGAGCGATGACCACCGGTCGCTGAATTACAAGTGGAAGTGGATCTTATTTGTGGAAGGGCGAAACGGGCGGTGACTATGAGACGCCTTCATTATAGCCATCCTTCTCTTTCGCACGGATTTCTATGACTTACTTTATCGCTCTCACGTAATGGCCGATGAACCATGGGGACTTTCCGACCCTGTATAAATAATATATAAATACAATGCTGTGTAAGAACGAGAATAAAAGAATGGAATATTAAATGTTATACAGCAAAGTATCTCGAGACAATCTATGCTGTTCCTCAATAGTTTATATAAGAATAAAAGAGAAAAGTACTTTCGGCGTAATTATAAATCATTCATATTAAATCTACTTAACATGTCAGATTGTATATATTGTCAAATCTAAAGCAGATATATTTAAGGGATTTTGTCTGAACTGTTTGCGAATGTAGTGAGAGATTAACATATATTGGGTTCCATATGATGGATGCATACTCAAGTTTTGACCTGACAAACGCGTTATACAATAGAGAGACTGTGAAAACTTTAAAATGCTTAGCATTTCTTATAATGAAACCAATTATTATTATTTATTAGCATTAGATATAATGTAGTTCATGTGAGGAATAAAAGTTAATTTTATATAAAAATTACACCCTAATCTTTAAATTCAGCGCAATTTCTGTACCCGTAAACAGTAAGTTTAATTTTAATAAAACATTTTGTTATGTTTAGTGTCAGTTTATTTGTTTGAAACCTCCAATTTATTTCTGACATATTTTTTTGAGCAACAATACAGTCATCAATAGATGTAACAAAGGTGAACTGCTTGAAGTCATCCGAGTACAAGAAAACATTAGTTAGATTCTCACAAAAGTCGTTATTGGACATATCAAATAATAAAGGACCAAGAAGAGAATCCTGAGGTTCAAAAAAATTTGGATGGATGTCAGCAAGTCAGACAAATGTCAACAATATTTGAAAGTGTACAGTCATCGAGGCAAAGGTTCGTCGCTTGTGTCGCTACCAATGATGGACAATTTCATTTTGCTGACATTCATTTATGAATCGTTGTCTTAAATCTGCTTTCTTTTTTTTCCATGAAATACCTATTAGGAATTATTTTAAAATTAAATAGGAACAAAAAAAATTATAACTAGCAAATGGTTTATTGTGTGAAGAAGATGTAAGAGATCTTTTTTGATAAAAATACGACAGTAAATTAAACGCTGTTAATTTTTCTGAAAATCTATCCATTCTGGCGTAGTTTTTCAGAGGGTTTTAATGACAAAGTTCCCCTGAATCACTGCTGCTGGTTGATAGATTTATATACAAATATACTGAATTATTACCTTTAATTAGTTGCATTACTTCCCCAAGTTTCGTCAATCTATCTCAAAGAACTTCAGGGATAATTGAAAAAATGTGATTTTTTCAAAAACTTTAACGCCCTTCATCTTGGAAACCAGGACCTTGTTTATTAAGGCTTTTGGGCCTAAAATTACCCAAGGAATCACCCCCTCAATTTATGACATATATACACCGTATAGTTATGCCAAAAAATTTTAGTTTTACAACACAGACAAATTTTTTTATACCATAGGGTGGCTACATGAGCACACTTTTTACTTATACTATGCAGATAAATCACTTTCGGTCTATTTCCATCAGGTCTTAGGGCAATCTTCGTTCCACTGCATGAAACCCCTAATGAATGTGTTGGCATTTAGTAAAAAAAAGAACCGAAACAGCTATTCCGCGAGCAAGCCCGTCGACCCTAAAAGATATAGCCTGCCTAATGAAAGGCCGACCTTTCCGCTGACCTTTGAGGAGTGACCAAATGATCAGGGAACTAATCTACGCACGACGGCTCCCATTTTTATGCGCGGTACGTACTTGTGGCAATAAAAGTGTTTGCAGGAAATGCTTATTGATAAATCAGTGGCAGGTTTAGCCTGTTTTATCGGATTTTGGTTCGGCGAATGGTTAATGTCCTTAGAAAAATTAAAATGTGAATGGATTATGGGAAGAATTTAATGCACATTTAAGTATAGTTGTACAAAAAATTTTAAACTTGCTTGTGTGTATTTTTAGAAGTTCAGTACTTAATATTAGATATTTAATTGCTTCTATTAATTTTTTTAATACTTTTTTCTGAAAATAAAGCTAAAATTCATTATTACTTTAAGAAAAAATATGTTTTAATAGAGATAATATAAAATATTTTTAAATATTCTTCCTCACTACTCGTATTATAATATTTTAGATTTTCATGAACTTAGACAATAATATTTTATATTTTAACAATGTAAATGTAATATTAGCTCGGTCAAAATAGACATTTCAAATAACGAAAATTCCGACAGAGCAAAATTTTGGTGGAGACCTTGGGTACACCATTAGAAAGAAAGTGTTAAAAGTTCCCATCGATCCCATGTGTGCTAAAAAAGTTATTCGGGGTCAAAGGTCAAAATTTGAGTTTTTTGGATTTTTTTCAAAAACGGTATGTTTTATCAAAAAAGTAGCCCTGACAAAAATTATTGATCTGAAAATTATCTACAAAATTGGTCCATATACTTTTTTTTAAGAATCACTATTCCTGGTGATATCGCGATTCTAATAGTTGAAGGAGTCACGTTCTACATGATATGCACACATTTCCACATCACCTGTGAGGTAGTGTACTTTGACGCGTTTTTTTAACGTGGTTTCATGACGGAATTTTCAGGGACAATACTCTTTTAACTGTATGATGATTATTGATATTGATATTGGTTATTGACTTTAACTGTAGTTCTGATTTCTTTTGATATTTTAATCTGATTCATACTCTTCAAAGTCGACTTCAACAGCATGTCTTCTTCGATTTCTTTTTCTTCTTCCTCTTCTTCTTGCTGGATGTTCATAAATTGTTCAAATGAAGATGAATCAGCTGTCTCTTCATCGAAATCAAATGATTCTTCGTCTGTTGTATTCAATTGGACATTTGAGCAAGACTGGCTTTGGCAATTAGTACACGCTGGAGAACACAGTAACCCTACTCTTCTACAGCCACATTTAGCACTACAACCTTTTTTGCAATTGCAAAAAATAGTCTTTAGGAGTTTTTCCAGAGCAGGTGGAAGTAAAGTTTGAATTGGTTCCAAAGTATTATCTGTTAATTTCCAAGCCCAGTCTTCTGGGTTCAGTTGATTGCCTAGCCATGTCTGAACTTGATAGTATACTCGATACAAGTGTTGATTAGCAGAAGCCGATGTTTAAGGAAGACAAAATAGTTGTACTTGTTTCTTGTTTCGTGTATTTTTTACAGAAGTTAAATATCTATATTTATCTATACAATCAATTTTTTTGGAGCTCCTTAACAGCAAGGAGAAAGCGAATTCCTTTTGTGATTATTATTTGAGGTGAAGAATCAATTTCTGCACTCAATCAAATCTTTTTTTCCAAATAATTTTAATACTGATGTTTTACTCCTTCTGAACATTGCTGATGTAGTATCGCAGCCGGTTATCGCATGTAAAAATAAGATATGGTTTTGGTTGGCATTTTGGATAAGCAGATAAACTTTCTGAAGAACATCTTCACCAATTACAATAGTTGTATTTGTTGAATTAAATTGTTCTATTGCTGTTTCAATTATAAGGACATCTGCGTCATTTTGACTAAGGGACTGAGTTTCTTTTGAGTGTATATTCTCAGAATAGTATAGTTTATACATATATGAGTCACAAATCGGCATTTTTACTTGCATTAAGTGCCTGACTATGTATATACGTTGCATATATGTGCATTTCATGTAGAAGGTGACTCCTTCAACTTTTAGAATTGCAATATCTCAGGAATGGTGGTTCTTAGAAAAAAAAGTATAAGAACCATTTTTGTAGATAATTTTCAGATCTATAATTTTTGTCTGAACTACTTTTTTGATAAAACTTACCGTTTTCCATCCAAAAAACCTCAAATTTTGACCTTTGACCCCGAATAACTTTTTAGCACACATGGGATCGGTTTCCACCAAAATTTAGCTCTGTCGGAATTTTTGTTTTTGACCACTATTTTTATGACTAATTTGACCGAACCATATGTACTGATTTGTTTATTTGAAGGGAAATTTTACCATCTTACTTCAAAAGACCTATTCTTGTTCCATGAATCAAAATCTTCAAGAAGTAATTTTTGTTTTTCCTTGCCCTAAAACTAACGTATATTTTTCGCAAAGAATTTCAATGTGAAGATTTTTCAAGATTGTTTTTACTTATTCTTACCAAAAGCGTGAATTAAAAAAATCAATTCTTTAAAGTATATTCTTACCACATTTTAAATACATATTCTAATTTTCTTGATTTTAAATAATTCTTATTCTTAATTGAAGAGGTATTTAATCTTATTATATGAGATTAACAAAATCGTTGAATAAAATATTGCTAGTGCTGCAAAAAATGCATTAATCTCGATATATATTATATTTTTTCCGTGTGGGTATATTTGGGGACTGATTTTAGTATTACAACTTGTCGATTGCGTATCATAAAGCAAACGAATGCAGTGATATAAATAATCTTCGCCGCATAAAACCACTCGTCCCTGGCCCGTAATGAACCAAAACGAGTCTGTATGAATTTACACTGTTGTGCCAATATTTGCTTTTGGCTATTTTATGCTTCAAACGGCGAAAATGAAGTTTGGAGGCGCGGATTACAATTATATTCCCATTCTGTGGCATCAGCGGAATTTATTTAAATTTTAAATCTCGGCTCGGATCGGCCCAACCGCGGCTCAACAATTATTTATGAGCAAACACGAGAGTCATCACTTTTTCGGTATATTGTCTGGGAGTCTAGACCCCGGCTTTTGTGCCGCCGGGCTCTGAATGTTCTTTAATTTCAGGTGTTTTATTGCTGCCATAATGCTCTTTTCAGCAGTTCGTCTTTCCACGGGAAATCTGGGCCTTATTGTTCGATTTTGCTAGGGATTTGTAATTGGTGAAGTTCAAATTAAGACGGTTATGCAAATTTCACGGCTTTGACCACTTGTAAGTGGTGGGTTGAAACTACTAGACTAGATATGACGCAGATAATAATGGTCAGATCGTCATTAATAAGATTCGCAAATTAAACATTGGAACTGTTTAAAAAATCGGTAGTTTAACGCCAGATGTTAGAAAGATATAGTATAGGAGGGTATAGACCTTCAAAGTGTAAAAAATGTTCGATCGGGGCCGCTGGGCGCAGGGTTGGTACGATCGGTGTAATTATGAGGTCGTTGTGTAGGTTGGACATCCCTGCGACCAATAGAAGCGGTTAAGGGAGATGGCATTGGGAAAGTTAATTTCCATATTTTGACTATTTCTGTATAGATTTGGAGAGACTAAGCCTATTCGGCAAATTAATCCACCTCTAGGTCTCAATGGAATCTATTACATTAATTTTTAAATAATCACACTCAAAAAAATCCCTTTTAAATGAGAATACCTCTTATTTAAAAGCTATACTGGATAACTAACTATATTTTTTGCAGAACGATGAATCCCGACCGCTACATCAAAAACGTCACACTTCTAATCAAGCATTCGTTCCCGTATAATAAATTAAATATCGCCAAACCAGAGAACGGCAGCGGAGACGTGTCGGAGGAGATGTTTGCATCCACTATTTTCAAATTAAACTCCGCAAACGTCAAAACGCCCTGACAGGATGATGGAGGGTCGCACTTTTTCAACTCGCGTGTTCTTGGCTCAGAGGCATGCTCTGCGAAATTTTACTAAAATAGAACAACGCCAAATTAAGTTACCGTGTACGGCGTATATTTTTGTTTGAAATAACTTTTGCAACGTGCTCGCCGAACATGACACCTATTTTGGCAAAAAATGTGTTTGTGTTTCTCACATAAAGTCATATAGTATACCTACATTCTGGTAGAATGGCTGTCGGAAGTATAATTATTTGACAATCTTTTAAAAAACATACTTTCCTTTACATTACATCCAAATTCCTTTATAACAACTTTTTCAATTTAAATCTCTAATCATTAAAACCATCCTAATTTTACCTTAACATTCAAGAAATCTCATATATTCTGTAACCTGAGGGTTATTTATTTCTTTAATTATCTACCTTTAATTAATTATATTATCTGTTTAATTCTCGAAAGGGAGTTTATTATCATTATAC
Source organism: Anoplophora glabripennis (assembly GCF_000390285.2). Lineage (NCBI taxonomy): Eukaryota > Metazoa > Arthropoda > Insecta > Coleoptera > Cerambycidae > Anoplophora > Anoplophora glabripennis. The sequence continues at coordinate 298,586 of NW_019416213.1, read as the reverse complement.
TTTAATTAATACGTGAGAACTTAGAAATGTTGTATGTTCAGAGAATTACTTCCAAGCACTTACATCGCTTACGTGGAATGTAATCCAGTGGCTGGCTATACAGGGTGACACTGAAGTTGGAGAAACACCAAAACTTCCGGGAAGGATTTTATTAACAATAAACAAAACAACCAAACAAAATAGCAACACAACGGCTCAACGACATTATTAATTAATTTATTTACACACGCGACAGCGTACCGAGATTCAGGGATGCGCGCTTAATAGCAAAATTTGGAAAAACCTTATCTATTATTAAATTTATTTAATCAGGCCGAGACTCTAAAGTTAATAATTAGTCTGCTCAATGTGAAACCTAAGAAAGAACTGCTTTTCTTGCAGATCCTTCTCGAATTCCACACTTCGCTTTGACACGCCCATTTCTTGGGTCCAGAAGTTTCTGTTCTTAGCTTATTGGCGAGAACCCTGAATGTCGGGATGCTTTAATAATTAGGTTAATAATTATCTAATTGACTGAATTTACATTTATATTAATAATCATGTGACTTACTAGTAACCCTAGCCTTCCTCTAATGACTCCGCGTAGCAATTACGGGGCGGATTAGTCAATGGCATTTAATATTTTCTTAATAGCTTGGAAAATCCGCTGAAAAACCAGCTATGATCTATTACTTTCTTTTCCAATTATTATTTCAGTTTACAATTTTAATTTAGTTCTGCCTTGGAATCTTTACACTCTTCTCGTAATTTCGTGCGTTCTTAAAAATATTGATTTTTCTCTTATACTAGACGCTTAACACATGGCCCCGACAGTTTAAGTGAACTCGTTGAAAATATTGGCAAATTTCTACGAAGGACGGTTTTGGCCTCCTACTACTTGAAAACCATTATCCTCCGATAATTTGTGTCGACTGAAATATCTTAATTTTGGCTTATCCTTTCCGAGAACCAATAAATAAATGACTGCGCGTCCCGGCTTTTGTTACAATTCAAACGAATAAGCTTTCGGTTGTTCAAAGCGTCACCTATTCCAAGCATAAATATTGAGGAACAATATTCCCCCTTCTACCATACATTAGGATCTAATCACAGCAATGAAGTTGTTAGAGCAGTATCTTCACATTCGTTAAATTTCTCATCGCTTTGATAATTGAACAGCTAAAAGAAATATTTATGTTTTATGAGTAGATGTAGAATTTGCAGTGGAAGCTTATTTTTATTCAAACATGCGGCGACGTAGGTTATGGCTTATTTCTTTTTCTGGGTCACACGTGGATGTCTGAAATACTGACTACATTGGCCTTAGGTTCGCCACTTTAAACCATACGTCACAAGTAGTAGCCAGGTATTTGTCCCTGGTTATACAACTGCAAGTGGTCAAAGTCGACGTCCGATCGCCTTTCTAACGTTGTCTGAGATGGCTCCTCGGTCTTCTCCAAGGTCACCCTTGAGCGTATTCTGAGTCTGTAATATCTCGGAGAGGTTTTCGATTATGTTGCTCGCAGTCTTCAACATACATTTTACTTGATTTTCTATATAGTATATATAATTTGACTACCTACTTAGTTTTTTAATTGTACATAAGTTATATTTCCCATCATATACCAACTTTTAACATTTCATTAATTTAATTGATCTAATTACTCTTATTGTATTACTAATTCTTCACATTAGATAAAAAGGTATCATTGAAGTTAAGTTTAAACACCTATTAATCAGCTGAGTCACAAAAGTCGACAATAATTCAACACTCCAAAATACAAATGTACGATTTCCATTTGCCAATATCCACAACGCAAGTCAATTGCATAACCATACGACAACTTACCTACCGTCGCGAGACATATTGAAGTCGAGCCTGAACAAGAGCATTAACGCACAGCCGATTCGCTGAAGGCGTCGCGGTATTTTTTCGCAAGGCGAGCCGATGCGGCCCCAGCTCCCGACGGCGTATCCTTTGTGGTATCGACAAGGAAACGATTTACTCAACCAGAGGCATAAACGCGGGGATAAAAATGTTTCACGGTTCAGCGAGGCAGAAATTACTTACGCCGTTAACCCGTCTAATCGCAAACTGTAATACACCGGAATAATTCCCAGAAACAATTTGGAGCAAAAGGAATGCAATAACCCGCAAACCGATCCCCGTCCGGTATTTACGGCCCCGGAGAGAAGCGGCCGCGACCGCCGCCGTACCACTTCCAATTATCATAAATGGTTCTTATGGTTAATTGCGGGTAGTTAGCGAGCTCGCTGATTATGCACTTTGCTAATTATATTAGTTCCATATTCAATCACAAGTTAGTAACTTCGCCTGTTCCGATACAGCGCGATATTTTGATTTAGCGATGCAGTCTCGGCGCCGCTGTCCTTTATTTTGGTCGGCTCTTGGCGGCGATCGACTGTTTCTAGGCGATATTAGCAATTTGGACATCTGAAAACATCGAAAGTTCCAAAAATAAAATGTAAAACATGAAGATTACTGAAAAATATCGGTATTTTGTTTTTCGACGTTCCTTTTTTTGGTAGAGATTTTGAAAAAATATTTTTTAAAATGTCACATTAATTACTTAAAAATGGTATACTAGAAGCAAGTCGCTAAAATAATACCGTTCCATTTCAGTAAAAAATAAGCTCGTATAGATATTTGAAAAAATCCCGCCATTTCGAGAGACTATCTTTAGAAAATTAGACTGAGAAATTTTTTGAATGCAGATAACTTTTTAAGGAAGCATGATTATACTAAGATAACTTGATTGAAATTGGTCTAGTATACAGATCCGGAAACTGGGGTTGTTAGGTCTCTCGAATAGCTCCAAATTGCAGTTAGAATTGTTAGTTCAAATCATTCTGTACAGATGGAGTGGCGATACCAAAAAAATTTTTCGATTCCTCGAACGTGGAAATGCTGTCCATCTGAAAGATCGTTAAATTTTGAGTAATTTTTGTAATATAAAGCGTTTCCCAATATTTACTTGTTTTCGAAACTCGTCGACTTCAATATGCAATATATGATGTAACAGGAAAATCTATTATTATTATTTAAATCACACTGAGAAAAATATATTTTTTAAAATATAATGGCTTTATTCACACCACATGCTAAATAAAAAATAATAAATTATAAAAAAACATATGATCAACTACAGAAAAAAAATATATTATGGTAAACCTAATATAGTTAAATTCAAAGACGCAAGCTGATAAAATTAATTATTGGAAAACTAATATGTGTCATCTGTCATACTTGTTTTATTTTAAACAAATGACATGAGCCATCTATGACTAAATTTTTTAATAATATTTAATAAAATACGGTTTGTCTCTACTCCATATAAGATTTACCATTGTACAATTTATTTCTCTGTAGTTGATCATTTGTTTTTTTAGTAACGCCACGCCATCTATACAGAAAGATTTGACATAACAATTCTAACTGCAATTGATGCTATTCGAGGGACCTAACAACCCTAGTTTCCAAAACTAAAATAAATTTCTTCATTTCGGAGATATTGGCAGCGGGAGTGTTAAATGGCACACCCTGTATATATCTAGGCATGTTCATTTTAGGTTAAAAAAATAACTTGAAAATGATTAGTTTTTCGAATAAATGGAAATCATATTTTTTCTTTGAAATACAATTAAGAATCAAGTGGACTGATTTTAAATATAGTTTCACTAGCTCGTACAATTGTATGCACATTCTAAATGATGAAAAGGTAAACCTTTTCTTAAGTCAATAATTCAAATATCATTAATCTGTATCTCAATATCAAATTCTTAATCAAACAACAACAAAAAATTAACTATTTTTTTTTAAATGTCCTGAAGAATTAGTTCCTGTATTAACGGAATGTTCTTAAAGATCACCCTGTATACATATCTCGAAAAAGTCAAATAGAAACAGACATTGATTACATTTAAGGCAGTTTCAAGCAAAATTATTAGTGAACAAATGTTTGGATAGTTATTTATTATTGACTCCTATGGCTCAGATATTCTATAACAATGAAATCGACATGGCGATAAAAAATGGAACCGCTGATCAAAACTGAGAGTTAACTATACACCTTTATGTACAGCGATTTGTGTTCACTTACAGTGTCAGCCGATAGACTGAGCGGTTCCAAAAATGTTTCTTCGTATTATTATGATAAATTAATAGGTATTAAAAAACATATTCAATTTGCAAAAAATATTTTTATCAATCAAGTTTTCGCATATCGATTTATTTTTATTCTTCAAATATCCTCATTAAACTTGTAAACAGCTTGTATATTTTTGTGTTAGATAACTGGGATATAATTGCCTCGATCAGCGACCACAAAAAAGTGAGAACGTATTGAAATGTTGACAAATCCAACAAACCCTTATAATTCAGACCGTCCTGGGTCGCCAACCTCGTCGAACTGTTTAAAAGCATAGCTGCCGGAACAGAAACATTTATTACAGAAGGAAATAAAAACGTCGACGGTTTATAAATCGCCGTCTATGAATATTTAAACTTTCCAAACATTCCGACGATCCGGCTCAGTTCTTTTCGAATCCTCCGCGCGATAAAGCCGGGCATCACTTGTTGCTGGCCGCGTCGAAAGGCGCAAAAATGTGAAACGGCCCCGTCGCCCGGAAGCCCGGATAAATTTTCATCGCGTCCAGGAATCAAACCGGGACTTTGCTCGGCAGATATGGGCCGTCGATCTTTCGAGTATCGAGACGAAGAAATCCCCGCTTAGGAGGAGCCGCGATACGTGGAAGCTATTGCCTTGTCCGATAATCTGAAAATCCCCAGCCGGAGGAAATAGTCCGGTAACTCACTTGCCGGCTAACTGGTGAATGTGTCGCTGCAAAATCTCTTTATTGGATCCGACTGCTCAGTCGCGTCCCTCGTTCTCGGCTCAGAATAAACGTTTGTTTTCATTTACTTTCTTCATTGCACTTCCGAATCTTAAGAGTTCTCATTACAAGAAAAGAACATAGAATACTATAGAACCTATTTTTTCAGTTGTAAGCGTAATTTGGGCATTAAAATAAGATTCTACTGTCATACCCTTTGGTTTGTGTGACGTCTACGCTTATCAATTGTACCATCTAAGCAATTGATACTGTTTAGAGAACTGAACATGCTCTTGTTTGATAGGTCTTTGACTTGTTTGACACCTTTATAGTGATTGGTTTTACTACTAACACTTTGCTCACCTGGACTTTTTCGCCACAGTTCTGAATCGGAGCGATTTTGCACCATCAAGTTTTTGTGTCCCTTCACTGTTTTTGCATTCACAAAACACACATAAATCGGTTTTAGGATTTCGCAAGTACAGCAGATTTTTGATAGTTCGCATATGCCATCTCATCCGATAATACAGTTAGGTGTAGATTTTTGTTTTTTTTTCTTCAGAAATGGGATAATTCACTTTGCAATTAAGTAGTAACGCGTCGTCGCGAAAACCTCGTTAGCATACCTATTTGCCGGTTTCTAATTTAGTTGCTTCTCGTAAGATGTCGCTCTAGCAGGCCTTTCTGTATTTGCATCTATTCAGATTTGCCACCGCTGCGAAGTTTTATATTAATTTACATAAAACAAACCAGTTTCGCGAGATGTAGTTATTTAAATTTGGCGTACAAATGCTAAAATATTAGCTTACCGAATTGGGTTATGCATCTGGTGCTTTATTAGATTTATGACCTTGCAGTTTTAGAACTAATGAAGGGTATAATTATCGCTATAGTTGCTACACGAGTATCTGCGAAATTAAGCAGTTTAAACGCCTTAATTAATACAACTAACGTGGATGACAAATTATAAAATGCGGCAGTGGAAAGCTGCTCTGCATTGTACAGTGTTCATTAATTTTGCGTTCATTTATTTGTTTATTTAAGCTTACAGAATGAATGAGTAATGTCTTTCATTGCAGTATTACTTAATTACTCATAGGAGAAAACAAATAATTCAATTGTTACAGTGGGGTGCACGTTAAACATTCTGATGTCAATCAAAGCGTGCCAGCATTTATGAACGAGATGAAAGTGGTACAATGTCAACATCTCCGGTTCGAAGGACCAAAAACATTTGCTATGCTCGTCGCTTCACTGACAAATCACCTAATCGCCTGTTCATTTTACAGACCTCGACCACGGACCCGGCTTAATAACCTAACGTTTCCTCACTCATTAATTAAATATCCCCAGTCCTGTGTGTGTGTGTGCGTCTGTTTGGTTTCGCGAGAGATCCGCGTCCCGGATTATAACCCGGATTCTGTTATCGGATTAACGTAACACCTCGCGAGTTATTTGACCGCCGTTTCGGCTACTGCATGTTTGCCGGGAATATTAAATTTTATTGTTAATTTGTACGCTGCGAACGGGGCGGCTATGGCGGCGGCCGTAACTTACCCCGAACTGTAATCTTGGCTTAATAGCTCGCACCGTTTTATTGTATTAACGTTCCGAATTTTCCAGGGTCCCGAAATTTTATAGTCGGAATAAAAGAATACAAGGTTATTTGTCTGAATGCAGAGACATGTTCATGAGCGTAAAAACAAAAGCAAAAAAAATAAGTGAGATATATTTATGAAGCGCCGCCTATGGATATTGTTCTCAAAATCGCATTATTCTTTATAGAAATGTTCGAAGGTTTGTGGCAGTTATCAATGGTAGAGTAATTTTCGGATTCTCCTTAGAAGAAACATATAGACTGGAGATTAAGTCCTCTGGGACTCCTATAGAACGGAGTTACAGGCCAGGACTAGGGAAATCTGTACAAAACTAAGGAACACATATGATCTTGAGAGGGCCGTGGAGGAACTCCAAAACGCCGTCACAAGATCATATGAATACAGCTGTCCTATCAAAGTGAGGTCCGATAAGCACACCGTACCCTGGTGGAGCAAGGAACTCACGCAGTTGAGGGGACAGACAAGAAAACTATTTAATAGAGCAAAGCGGACAGGAGAGTGGGAGACTTATAGAGCAACCCTCACTGAGTATAATAAAGAAATTAGAAAAGCGAAGAGAGACTCATGGAGGAAGTTCTGTGAGGATATTGATAGTGTCCCACAGTGTGCTAAACTCCAGAGACTTCTCTCTAAGAACGGACATACGAAACTCGGGTCTCTCAAAGCACCGAGTGGGGAATATACCAAAACTGGAAGGGAGACATTGGAATTACTTCTAAATACTCACTTTCCAGGCTCCAGGTTATTAAATCATGGAGATGAATATGACTGGAATCACCAGCAGAGGGTAACGACCGGGTCTCGACAGAACTGGGAGGTTGCCAAGACGGTGGTGAGTCAGTCACGAATAAGATGGGCAATAAGTTCTTTTGACCCATTTAAATCACCAGGAGCCGATGGAATCCTACCTGTACTGCTACAGCAGGGGGTGGACTGTCTAGCTCCGGTCTTAATTCACGTCTTCAGAGCCAGCATTGCACTTGGTTATATACCGCTGGCATGGAGATCGACGAACGTGGCGTTTATTCCTAAACCAGGGCGTCCATCGTATGCCCAGGCAAAGGCATATCGCCCGATAAGTTTAACATCTTTCCTCCTGAAAACGTTGGAGAGAATAGTTGACAGGCATATAAGGGACGGGGTATTGAGGGCAAATCCTCTGCACAGGTACCAATACGCCTATCAGGCAGGCAGATCAGTCGACACAGCCCTTCATAGCCTAGTCTCTAGGATAGAGAGGGCAATGGACGACAAAGATCTAGCTTTGGCAGCTTTTTTAGATATTGAAGGGGCATTTGACAATACACCTTTCGAATCTATTAATTCGGCAGTTCGCAACAGGGGCCTTGAAGACACTTTGTGTCGTTGGATAGATACCATGTTGAGAAACCGGACAGTAACAGCTACCCTTTCGGGAGAGACATCCAGGTGTAAGGTAGGCCGGGGCTGCCCCCAGGGAGGCGTACTGTCTCCCTTGTTATGGGGATTAGTGGTGGACGGCGCACTGGAGGGCCTTAATCGAAAGGGATTTTATACACAAGGCTATGCGGACGACTTGGTCGTTCTCATAGTCGGGAAACATAATATTATCGTTTCAGAACTCATGAAAGAGGCTTTGAAATGGATAGATGACTGGTGTAAGGGGCAGGCACTGTCAGTAAACCCTGACAAAACGGTCGTAGTACCCTTCACCAGGAGAAGAAATTTAACTGGACTCTCTGAACCTATAATAGGGGAGAGGGGCATTACATTTTCCAGGGAAGTAAAATATCTAGGAGTGATACTGGATAATAAGCTTACCTGGAATGCGCACTTGGAAAAAGTGGTGAGTAAGGCGAAGCAGACATTGTGTGTATGCCGCCGCCTTATTGGGAAAACCTGGGGACTGAAACCAAAGATGTCACACTGGTTGTATACGTCGATAGTAAGACCCAGGATTCTTTACGGCGCTGTGGTATGGTGGCAGAAAACACAACAGACCACAGCGAAGGAAAAACTGAATAGAATTCAGAGATTGGCCTGTTTAGGTATAACGGGGGCGATGGCATCGACCCCGACAGCTGCACTAGAAGTCATGCTAAATCTGCCACCGCTGCATATAGTGGTGGAGAGAGAAGCGCGGCTAGCAGCATATCGACTCAGGAATAATAATGACTGGAGGGGTGGTTCCCACTCCAGGATCAAAGATACATCTATGTCGGAACCAATTCTTGGGATGGTATCCGACAAGATGGTTCCAAAGTTTCACTTCCACAAGCCATTTGAGACTCGAATAGAGGATCAAAGCGAGTGGGAGGAAAGGTTTAATACCCTGGAAAGGTGGAGCCTAGTATGGTTTACAGATGGCTCCAAAATGACCAGAGGGACGGGTGCAGGAATATATGGACTCAGACCCAGATGGAGTGCAAGCTACAGTCTGGGGGAGTTCCCTACTGTATTCCAAGCAGAAATCTTCGCAATAATGGCGTGTCTGGCAGAGAATGTACGTAGAGGTTATAGACGTAAACTCATATATATATTCTCTGATAGTCAAGCTGCAATTAAAGCTTTAGCCGCACACAAGGTAAGTTCAAAACTGGTGTGGGACTGTTTACAAATGCTGACTGAACTGGCCACCAACAATACAGTCAGACTGTGTTGGGTGCCAGGGCACAAAGGCATTTGTGGAAATGAGAAAGCGGATGAACTTGCGAGGAAGGGATCCGAGACAGTGTTCATTGGCCCGGAGCCCTTCTGTGGCACATCTCCCAGTGTGGTCAGGCGGGCTCTGGGCAAATGGACAGAGACAGAACATAGGAAATACTGGACTTCAAGGCCAGGACATAGCCATTCCAAGGAGCTTATGGAGTATCCTTCGAATGGAAGAGCGAATGAGTTACTGAGCTTGAATAGAATCCGGCTCAGGAGAGTGACAGGACTCATAACGGGACACTGTCACTTTAAGAAACATCTACATAGACTAAAGCTTGTAGACAGTCCGGTCTGCCGAGGATGTGAATCGGCGGATGAAACTTCTCTGCATATCCTGGGCGAGTGCCCGGGATTTGCACGTAGCAGAATGGCGCTCCTTGGGAGACCCTATTTGGAACCCAAGGAGCTGAGAGAAGTGTCAGCAAGGAAGCTTTTGGACTTTGTAAAAAGGACAAATCTACTTGCTGAATAGGACTAGTAGTGGGACGCACAATAGGCCTAATTAGGCCGCAGTGCTATGGGACTTTTAAAGGACCAACCACTAGATGATGAAGATGATGAAGATGAAGTCCTCTGGTTGGTATTTATATTACCGTGTGCACTGGTCCATAGTATTCCATTGCACAGCCTGTAGTCATTGGACCATGTCGTTCTGATCCATGATTTTTCCGAAGCCTAAACCAAAGAAATGGCGATTAGCCCGAAAATACTTACATTGTTTCATTGAATAAGATATTGGTATATGTGATAACGTTTGTTTCGTTGCTCACGAATTATATTTGTGGTCTTGTCGATGAAGAAAATTGAGTTTGGGCCGGCCTAAAATTTTACAAATTTATTATTTACATATTGGTTATGGTCTAATAAATATCCCTTTATATATTTGCAGAGGTACCTCATAGAGATATCAAACCCTATTGCAGCAGCGTGTGCATTGCACTTTTATTTAAAAAAATATTACGTTCCTCCTCATGTTGGGACACAGTCGTTTATCGCTTACAATGAAAACACGTTGATTGACAAGGCCGCACGCACCCAGCACAGTAGGGAGAGGAACAAAACGCCCATTCAGATCCGACGCCGCACGACATCCTGAATAGTTTTAAGAGCCGCGTATTGAGCTCGAAAATTAAAAGGACATTTTCACACTCTGAACAAACGCCTCCGCCGCGCTCACAGAAAAAGTCTAGAGGTACGAGGGTGGGTGTAAATGGGGACGGAAGTGGCTCGCGAGGGGGGAGGGCTTGTTTGTGCCAACACCCCGAGATGCAGGTGTCGGATCTTTTAAAAGGAAGTCTTCAACGCGCTGAAAGCGGAATATAAACAGTGGCCAGGGCCGGATTTAAAAGTTCATAAAATTTTAATTATAAAAAATAGCTTGTGTAAAGTCTAACTTTTGAAATCGACTAGGAAGACGAAGTCCGGAAATGCGACAATTTCTACAAGATACTCATATCATTTTTGCGAGGATCGTTCAAAAACCGAAAGAGAACTTCGTAATAAAAAGTTGTGTAAATTATTGTTGAAAGCAACCTTTTGCAATAAAACACGAATTAACAGTAATTTGATAACCAACCTTTTGTAAAAATAGGACAAGAAAACTAAGTGAACCCACTTGTACTGCGTTTTTTGTTTCCCAAACTTTGAGTAACAAATATCCCCTGTCGTAAATTTCTGTAAACTTCGGCGGGAATAATTTGCTACAGCGCTCATCTGTCACACATCTCCTATGCTAGATTATTTCAATCACAAACTCGATAGTATGGGCCTACTGTGAGGATACAAAAAATTTAAATACGTGGTGTTATCTTTGAGATTTGACAGAATGGACCAATGACGTGATAAATTTTTTTTTCCAGAAACATGCCTAGATTTTTTTCCTGTTAAAAAACGATCTTTTTTTCTAATAAAGAGAAATTTTTCTGAATTACTTCCCGTTTAAAAATTATAAGCAACATCGTCCTAAAGAATCTCAAAAGAAATACCACCTAAAAATCACATTAGCGGTGAAAGGATCAAGTGGTCGTTAGAAATTAATTGAATGTTCGTTGTTTAAAGTGCATAAATGTCATTAAGAATAAATAAAAGGATTAAAATCGATAATTCTTAAAAACAACAACAGTTAAAACAAAATGTGATGATAACAATAACTAGACTTAAAAAATGAGGCAAACGCTTTCACACTACATAAATATTACAATCCATTCTCTATATGACCTCCTTTCATTTCAAGACACATATCCAATCTTGGCCTGACTTCTTTGTGGGCTGGGTTTATTAACATTTCGCCGTTTATCTTATTGCAAGCGTTTGTGATTTTTTCTTTCATATGATTAATATCTAGCAAAGTTAAATCTTATTTTTTGAAACTCCCCATAAAAAAATCGAAGGGTGTTAGATCTGGTGACTTTCCGGGCCACTAAAGCCCAATCCATTTTTCTGGGAAAGTATTATTTAAATATTGCTGCACAATCCTGACCTTGTGGGGTGGAGCCCCGTCGTGCTGAAACCATAGGTTCCTCCTTAGCTGCAAAGGCACATTCTCCAGAAGTGCAAGAAGTTCTTCTTGTAGGAAATTTAGGTAACTCACGCTGTTCAATGTAAGGCACAATTAAATGCCTACCGATGATGCCGCACCATATATTTACTCCAAAATGGCCTTGGTTTTGGACTGGATGTGGGGATTTTCAATGGACCAGTAGTGCTGGTTGCGCCTGTTTGGCAAACCATTACTGATAAACCGACTTTCGTCCGTCCAAAGAACGTGCTGAAAAAGGTTCTGATCAACAGTTTCTACATTTACTACAATTTGAGATATAAAATTAAGCGTCTTTTCAATGTGACGCTCAGGCTAATACTCCAAATTGTGAATTTTGTAGTGATTAGTCTTTAAAATTCGTTGAACGGCTGATTTATCCAAATTCAATTCCCGGCTAGCTTGCCGTATAGAGTTTCGTGGATTTGGTTCGAAATACTGCAACAGTCTAGGGGACCGCCTAGCCGGGTGTCTTGGCCGGTGGATTTCGATCTGCCGAGGTAAGCATCATGGACGCAGGCTGGAATTTGGATGGGTGACCTAAGGCAGGCTCGGGGACGTGGCTGTGGCAACCCACCAGAGACCTGGGTCGCTCAACATTTTCCACATGCGTGTGGTCCCCGATAAATAGTAATGAGAACAGAGCAAAGAAAATGTAGCTGTAACTCAAGACCATGTTATCATATATAAACTGTACGAGACTTTGCCACCAAGCCACCCATGTAGTAAATAGAATGGTTTGAAGAAAAGTACTCGAGTAATGAAGGAGGGTGTACAAGGGGCCTAATAAGGCCTAAGTGCCGCGGTGGAAAAACAATTCCACTACCATCCGACATACATACATACATACATACATACATACTGCAATAGTCTAGCTGTATCAACATTGTTTCTTACCCTTCGGTCAATTATTTGATTGTTGCATTTTCATTTAGTCGCAAGGTCGCCTCCAATCTTATAAAGGCTCTATGATCAGAAATGAAGCGCTCTGGATACCTTTCTCGATATAACTCTACAGCTCTTCTTGATTTTTTTTGTGATTCGCCGTAAATTAGCAAAATATCAACTTTCTCTGAATGAGAAATCATTTTGTAAGCATAAAAGTTCTACGTTTGACGTTCGTATTGAATAAGTATTTTGTGACATTTATGCACTTTAAACAACATACATTTTGTGACATTTATGCACTTTAAACAACATACAATTATTTTCCAACGACTACTTGATCCTTCCACCGCTAATGTGATTTAAACGGGAAGAAATACACAAAAATGTCTCTAATAAAAGTTTATTAGAAAAAATAGAGCTTTTTAACAACAAAATTTGGTTATGTTTTTGGACATACACTCTGTACTGTCAAAACTGAGGTACTTTTAAATGATTTTTAAAATGTATTCTTCTTCTTCTTCAATGTACTGAAACGATGATGTGTACCGCAAGGCACTTCTAGGAGAACTTTAATCAAAAGTCGTAACCGTGGCTGGCGCAGTCGTAAAAATTACCCCAGTTTCTATAAATCCAGTTAATTTAATGAAAGTTTCAATTGCGTCTGGCGTACTAGCAATATCGCAGTTCGTTAATCACCGCGCTGTAGCGGCTCAGTCCTGTGTATTAAAACTTTTAATAAATATAAATCACTAGAAAAATAAACCGGATGGCTTGCTCGCGGAGTCGCGACACACACACAACTCTGTTCCGACTTTTTACAACTCCATTCATCTATCATATTTTAAAGTTAAGCTTTTATTACAGTTTAAATTTGATTGCTCCCAATTTATCATCTTTAAGTTATAATTGAAACGTCCTTGTAAAATGCTTTACCACTCTTGAACTTTTGAAATATCCAGGGCGTGATTTATGATGAGCACCGCGAAGTTTTTTAATCATTGGCGCACCAGTTGACGCCGCCCGGATTTGGGACACTTTTTATTATTTCTCGGATGGCGAGTCCGGCAAGCGGTGATTATATACGTACGTCAAGTCGGCCGCACGGGCCGAGTAATTAAAATTAACGTCGGATCCTGACTGCTCTGCGGGTTGCCAATAATGAAATAGACATGCCAACTAGACCGGGTCAGGGGGTAGATAATCATTATCGTTGCTCGACAAATTCCTGCCTAATAGCTTACTAACGGACTGAATGATTACGTCTTTATTAAAACAATGAGCTTTTGCAGTGCAAAATATGGAATATTTTTTACGTAAGTAATTTTGCAAATTTGTCCCTATCTCTATGATAAAATGCATTAGCTTGTACACAGAACGTTTTCCATGTGAACACGTGTCAAATGCTGCTCCTTTTACCGCTATGGTTGAAGAAAGTCGTACAAGTGAAAATTTGCGTTCAAATCGGGAGCCCACATCATATTCCATCAGCGAGGAACTAATTTTAAATATTGTGAAATAATGGTCTTATAATAATGCAAATCAGTTCGATAAGTGCCTGGAGTGTCCCAATCAACAGTTCTTGAATAATTGTTAAACTTCCCGGAAACTGGTCACAAGTAAAATAATGTTTATAAAAACATTTTTTTTCCTTTTTACAGTTTTTATTATGATCGTTTCGGGTTTTATCCCATCTTCAGATAAACGACATCACAACCATGGATTATACAAATTTTTCTTATGTAACAATTAAAATCTAAAAATATTTTTTTATATCTAATTAAAACAATACACTTTTAAAAACACTTTAAAAACTTACAAATGGACATAAATAATTTTTAAAATCTTTGTTTTTAAACATATTATGTTAGACATAACCATAATACATTTTCTTATTTTTCTATTATATTGTTAAAACAATATACAGGGTGTTAAAAAAAGAGTGTAAAATATTTCAGGAGGTAATAGTATGAACCAAAATAAGCAGAAGTCTTAATAAACATGGGTCCGCAAAGTAACGGTTGCGGAGATATGGACCACTATTCGTTTTTCAAACATTTTATTTTATTAGGAATAAACCGACAAAGGAAGGTTTTAACAAACAAAAAACAAAGTTACAGAAGATGTTCAAAGTGCCCTCCGTCCATTTCCAAGCAGGCACGACATCTTCGTCTCAACGATATTCGAACTCTTTCGAAAACACCCTCCTTGGTTTGGATTTCTTGACACTTTTGATTAATCCGTAGCTGCAGCTCTTCCAGGCTATTTACAGGAGTACCATACACTAATGTCTTCAAATATCCCCAAACAAAGAAATCTAGAGGGTTCAGATCAGGCGATCTTGGAGGCCATAAAACAGGTCCGGCCCTTCCTACCCATCTATGTGGAAAAGTTTGGTGTAAATGCTCTCTAACGGCCATGGAAAAATGAGCTGGAGCACCATCATGCTGGAACCACATTTGTTGCCTCTGATTCAAAGGAATGTCTTCCAAAAACTCATACAGTGTGTTCTGCAGAAAGTTGAGGTAAGCAGCGCCTGTTAATCGGTTTGGTAAAACAACAGGACCTAGAAACCTGTCACCTACAATACCCATCCAAATGTTTAATGAAAAACGTGCCTGATGTCCAGATTCTATTAGAGCATGAGGATTTTCGTCGGCCCAAATATGCGTATTGTGAAAATTAAACACTCCATTTCTTGTGAACCCGGCCTCATCAGTAAAAAGAATGTTTGCAAGAAAACGAGGGTCTTCAGCATCATGACGTAGAAACCAGCGGCAAAAAACCAAACGTGCTTGATGATCATTTATTGGATTTAAGGCCTGTACTCGTTGCACATGGTATGGATAAAGCAGTTGCTCGTGAAGGATTCTCCAAACAAGAGGACCACTAATTCCTACCTCGGCTGATATTCTCCGCACACTCGTACCTGGATTCTGCTCTACCAGTGCTAGAATTTCTTCTTCTGCTCTAGGAGTGGATACCGACCTTGGTCTTCCGGATAAATGGCACTGTTTGCTCAAGGAACCGGTATCACGCAATCTTTGGTGAATTCTTCCAAACATGCGTTGTGAAGGAATCTGGCGATTTGGATAAGCGTCAACATAAAGACGTCGCGCTTCGGTGGCGTTCCCATTAGCACGACCATACATGAAATGCATGTCTGTTAATTCTGCGTTAGAGTAACCAGCCATAGCGAAAGAAAACTTGTGCACTGAGAACAACTGTCAAATACGTACTGTTTATTTCACTAAACATCAACCAACTATTATAAGAAAATACACAACGTTTTTGCAAAATAAAAAAAGGGGCTAAAAAACATAAAACATTCCATATCTCCGCAACCGTTACTTTGCGGACCCATGTTTATTGAGACTTTTCTGCTTATTTTGGTTCATACTATTACCTCCTTAAATATTTTACACTCTTTTTTTAACACCCTGTATAGAAATTAACAACGCAAAATGTAGATTGAAATGTGAAAATATCTGTTAGAACCGAACCAAGTCGAGGTGAGGTTCAAAAGAAATAGTAAAGGTTTTTTTTTTAATTTCATAGACATACATGGTAGTACAAAATTAAACTTAATTATAAAGTAACGGAAGACGTAAAAATTTTAAATGAATTTTCATTTCTTTTAATCTGAATAATTTCTAAAATACATCTTTTATGATAATTATTTTAATTGTTTAAAATTTTAATATTATCAAAATCGAAATTGTGGTTATTTTCTGGCACGTTTTGCTAAGGCATTACTATTTAAAATTTCACTTCTAATGTTATATTTATGATTATAAATTCTCTAATTCTCTTATGTTCTGTTGGCCAATATACAGGGTGGCCAAATGAAAACGAAACAGAGCCATTTTCAGGAACTGCGTCAAGATTGTAGAAAAACGCTCAGACCCGTCAATTTTAGATTAAAGGGAGACATTCTTTGCTGGTATTTTTAACTCCGCCACTTTCACCCCCAAGCAAGGGTAAGCATCACCCCAAAATATTTAAATGGCATTGGGAGTTGAGTAATATTTCTTTTGAAAGCTGAAAAAAATTTACATTTTAAAATTTAAATTATGTTTAGTTGCTTACTTACTACTTAGTTGATCAAATGTTCAAACTGATGACCGCCCGCTTCCATACAAGAATAGAGATTTTGTTCTAAACGTTCGCGCACATTCCGAAGCATTTCCGGAGTGATTCGACGGTATTCGTCGACGATTCTTTGACGCAAATCTTCCAGCGGCGCTGGCTGTGTTTTATAGATTTTACTTTTTAGGTATCCCCACAAAAAGAAATCAAGGGGCGGTAAATCCGGTGATCGTGGAGGCCACTCAATGCTGCCTCTTCTCCCAATCCAATTCCGTAGAAAACGTTCGTCCAAATACTGACGGACAATTAACGCAAAATGCGGAGGAGCACTGTCCTGTTGAAAAATCAAATGATCTTCATCATACGTAAATTAAATGAACACTTTTACGATGCAGGAATCACAGAAGATTCTGAGAAAACAGAAATATTCCACAGTCAACTCAACGCTGAAGCCCGACAGTGGTTTGAGGACAACTTTTATCTCGTGAATTGATACCGAGAACTCGAACACATATTCCTGAGTAGGTACAATTCACCGGAACAAATAACCTATCTGTTTACGAAACCACGGCTGGCGTTCTGCGACATGGCGCCCAACGTGGGGCTATGTCGCCATATGAAACAAGTGTCAGCGTTCCGCGACAAGCACATATTAGAAAAGACTTAAATTAATACCAACTAATTATCTCTTAGGGGTTAGAGTTTGTGAATGGTTCTTACAACAAAATCACAATTCCAGCTACAGTTTTTTAATAGTTAGGAAGAATTGCCGACAACTGTTTAATTGTAACATTCATGTTGCTAAGTCAAATGGATACCTTTCAGTATTTTGAATTTCTTTGATATTATCCGGGGTTCCAAACTGCATCAGGGTTGGCGGGCTTTCCTAACCCCATAACTAGGAAACTATGAAGAATTGAATTCTTGGGAAATGCAAGCTCCTGTAGACTTATGATTTAGACACAAACCTGTGTTACAAAGTCACTCGGGTTTTTTCTCTTTGTCGGTTTGAAGTTTCGAAAACTACTTTCAAGAGGAGTTTCGTGATGCCAGGGTTAAAACACGAATTGATCCAGGATTTATAATTTTAGATTCCAACGGACCAACCCATTTTTTTATTTCGTTGTTTAATCAATGTTAATTCACTTCAGTACTATCGAGACAAGTGCAAAGGAATCCACATGTCCAAGTCGAATGCATATCTACGCGATATTTCTCGCTACTGGAATATCTGCCGTTTTCGCATGTGCACAACGAAATTCCCCAGAAATTTAGCACCGTGTGTTAACGTTAAACGGCGGGTCGGGTATTTATCTTATCCGCAAATTAAAAAGCGCGTTCATATAGTCGAGAACCAGTTCTCGTTTTACGGGATTCGAGCAGGCATGCGGAGGAGCACCGCCCAGGTGGTTGTAATTTTAACGTCCTTATCATAATCGTGAAGGCGAGGCTCGGACGGAACAAAAATAATTAATAGTTTCTTTTATTTTACATCGGTTTTCAATTAAAATTAATACAATTTAATCTGGATGGTTGATCATCCGCGAGGCTACCGCTCCAGTATGGGTAATTAATGTGGTCGTGTATACCTATTACTTTGGCTTTTAGAAGGTCTGATTAAAAGTCCGCTGATAATTTTTCAATTATTTATTAAAGTAGCGCTCTCCTAGTCTTCAGTCGTTCCTCGAGTAATCTATTAACACTACAGCTAGTCATTCCTCTTCATAAAATGACTCTCTTTATACAGGGTGTTCCTAAATATCATGTACATAAGGAAGGGGGTAATTCTTTGGCTTATTTCATGACTAAAAGTTCATACAAACAAAATTAATAGAAACAAGAGATTATCTAAATAAAGCCAGAGCCTACTGGACCATTTAAAGAATTTAAATTTCATCTAACGAATTACATAAAATCGTTTTTTATTTTTTCCTCGATAACGGAATACGAAAAAATCAGAAGAGGCAAAAAAGTTTCTCAACAAAAGATAAAATTCAATTTTGATTTTAGAATCTACCAGCGGCGCACCGCACAAAAGTTCAGGGGAAGAAAAGAGAGCATGAACCCCGAAAAAATATCACTCTGTAGAATATCACGACCATTTGGCACACGCAATGACGTAAGCCCTACAGCGTAACCTATATTCCAAATTTCAGCTAAATATCTGAAAAACTGTGGGAGCTATAGAGAAAATACTAAAAAAATCTTAAAATTTCAACACCCTGTAGATCGGTAACGAAGGGTTTGCGGACCTATGTTTATATGAACTTTTAGTCATGAAATAAGCCAAAGAATTACCTCCTCCCTTACATGATATTTAGGAACACCCTGTATATTATTTTTGTATTTATGTCCATTTTTATTCATAAATTCATGAATTGTAAGGTAGAAGAAATTGATATGCAGTTATACTCAGGGTGTTAGTGATACAAGTGCCATATTTCAATATACAGGGTGTCCCAAAAAGATTCGGATCAGCCGACAACTTTTCAGGATTGGTCAAACTGGCTGTCATTAATTGATGACTATTACAAAAACCTGAAATCCATTTTTCTCTGTAAGGATGCAATTTATCTACATGCAAGAAGTATATCTTTTTTAAAGTAAGTGAAATGACATCAAAAAACCTTTACGTTTTATCAAAATCTGTACCAATAAAAAAACATGGCAACAAATAGTAGTGTATTTAACACACTTTCTATGTCTTCGGTAAAAAAATATAAAAATAAATAAAAAATAGCTCATATTTATTTTGACTATCCCAAAAACCTCATTAACTTTTAGTAAAAAATACATTTTTTTCGTCAAGTAATACCTGGATGTTTCTGATGTAACCAAGATTCTCAAACTTTTTGGATCTATACACATAATTTTATCAATTAAGGGCAATCCAAGGCACCTAACTATTTTTAAATAAAATTTTTCTTGCGACAAAGAAAAACTATGAATCCAACGTTAATTGCACGTTGAAACTTCTTCCTAAGGACCTCCATTGTGTCGAAATTATTAAAGAAGCGACGAAACTTGTCCGGTTTTACGTTAACAAGATAAAATAGTTAGGCTAATAGACGGAGACAATTAGGGTTGCACACAAATTAAAAGCTTGCGTCGTTAGTCTGCAAAGTTTCTAGTTTCACGACGTGGTCTGCGAGTGTGTCTGTAAGTATGATATATTGCGCTTTACTTACATCGACGTTAATGTAAACATTTTAACGTGGTGTGTGATTACATTCCTTGAAATATTACCCAGACGATATGTGAATCAATACAGTCCATTTCAGATAAGAAAGTAAACAATGAGTCAAGTCTAATTGTAAGTACTCTTGCATATTATATGAGGAATGAATTCGGTCTTTATAGTAGGTAGTAGGTAGTTAATACCACGGCAGTCCAAATTTAAATTATAATTTATTATTTTATAATCAATTAACTGAAAAACATTAAATTCCATAATAGTTTATTAAATTAATGCAGAAAGTTAAAGGGTCAAAAGAATTTCCGAAATTTTTCCGTGATTTTTGACATATTGTATTTAGATGAAAAATGGTCGTATCGGGAATATAAAAAAGAATTTTGAAGCTCTAAGATTCTAGTTTTTAGATCTTTCTGTCGAAATTTTTTAGGAGCTACGGTAAATTCTAATTGGTGCGACAAAAAATTTTTACAAATTTTTTATTTGTTTGAGTCCACGGACTTGGAAATATTTTTTTCAGCTAAGCCATTGCATGGACTTGTTTATTCAGCTTCAATTTTCTTTTGTTTTCAATCATCGATGTCTCGGCGACAAATGGTCGTACAGAGAATTGAAGGGCAGTTTTGAAAACTGGAATAAATTTCCTATAACATGCTGCCGCAACTTTTCGGATTTTTTCGGAAAAAAACAATAGGTGAATTATTAAGTAGTGTACTACTCATTACGCTATCGTGAAGAATCAGCAGGGCATGTAGAGTAGAACAGCATCAGCCATTACTGTGCACGCATGCTGTGCCTTGTGATTGTGGATTAATATGGATCAAATGCCGACTGAACCAAGCAGATCTTGCTTAACCTAGCATCGTTAATGTTACTAATAGCAAAAGTCCTTACCCAAATAAAATTATCCTTCTCCTTTCGCTTACGTATCCTTCCCTCCTCATCCCATTCCGCCAGCTGCTCATGTATGCAACATTTAAGCTAGAAATCTTTACCACGAACGCACCACAAGTTTTACCACACGAGCAGCTCCGAAATCCATTTATCCCGTACCTTGAGCTAATTGGTTAGGCGTCCGTATCGTACGTTTCGACTTCCAGAAATATTCCGCCATATCTCTCCGCTCGTGTGTGGGTACGCTGATTAAATTAGGTTTATTATAACCTGTTCGTCTTGGAGCTAATGCAGAAAACGTGTTCGCGCCCGCTGGTGACATTACACCGTAGTCTAAGTAGGTGTGCGACTTGAATTCTGACAACTTGTTATATAGATATGGGCTCTATATGCGTTATTTATGAGGGGGGCGGTTTCACTTGGTTTTTAGGAGCCGCTTGGTGGCGGGCTAAAGGTCGATTCACACTACGGCTTAAACGCCATAACAAAATAAATTAATTAACAATAAATTTGTTTTTGAGAATAATCTATTTTGTCGAATTAAACTGTATGACACAAAAATTTAGAAAAAAATATAGCTGGTGACGTGGAGAGGGAATGACAAGTCTCATTCTTACTTGATTTATCACAGTAAATTTTCGATGTTGCCTTTTAGTGTTCAAAGTTACCCATTTCAAATTTGAGCACTCTGATGAAAATTGTATTTATTTATTGTTTTGGGCAAAAATATGAAATCAAAGTAAGGAGAATTTTTTTTGTATTACTTACATAATTCCAACATAATATACAGGGTGTGGCGTGTATAATCTATAAAAATTAAACTACAGCTTCCTGATGATATTTGTAATAGAAAACTCTTTACGAAAAAGTTCTATCTTCGCGTTTTTTTTTTTATAAATTAAAGTTCATTTATTCAACGAAAATGAAGGCAGACCCTGTGTTTATTTATGGAATGAAACTTTGGAAATATTTCTGTGCGACCCGAGATGCAACCTTATAATTTATGTCGGTATAATATAATACTAGTGATACTAAAAGAAGGTTAGGTTACATTGTCAAAAAATGTATGCAGTCAACTGATTTTGTATTTGTATTAAATTCATTATTCACTTAATTATTAAATAGTAAGCATCGTCCATCGACCCCATCAGTGTTAAAAAGTGAAAGATTCCAGACAAAAGTTTTTATTTTGTAATTCCACGATAGTGACAGAGTAATTTTTATAAAGAAATAAAAAATAAGAATAGCGTGTTGATTACATTAAAGACGAGATTCTTATTTCTTACTTTGCTTTGTGCACAAACTAGTTTTACAATGAACCGAGAAAACAATGCATTTACTATTTCCGAACGTGTCGATATGGTGTTAGTGTATGGTGCAGCAGGAGAAAATGCGTTCGCGGCGACTAGGTTGCACCGGGAACGATGGCCACAACGTCACCCCCATGTTCAAATACAATCGTACAGTGTGTTCATGGGCTGCGAGATACGGGAAGTGTTATTCCTCGAGGAGAAGAACGTGGTCAGCAAGTGAACCTTAATGTTAAAGATGCAGTGTTGGAAAATCTTGACGAAGGCCCCACAATTTGTACTCGACGATTGCGATAAACTTAATACAGTTTGAATTATGTAAATTTTTTAACCTAAAGCTAAAGTTAAAAAATAGTTAATAATTAAATAACTTTGAATAATTTTTTTTGATATGTGGGTAGGTACTATTAGAATGTATTTTTTATATTTATTGATATTTTTTTGATAATATGTCCGTAGGTGTATCAGTTGGGACTTATCACAAGGCATTAAAGGTGCAGCTGCATATGCATCCCTATAACGTTTCTATTGTGGAAGAGTTACATACAGATTGATTACTAGGGCCCGCTCGAAGCCCTGATCTCATGCCTTTAGATTTTTATCTGTTTGGCTATATCAAAAATAAGATATTTAAACATCCTTTCCTCACACTTGAATAGTTGGAAGTAACAATTGAAGATGAAATAAACATTATAAGACCAAATGAACTTGAACACATTTTTTAATGCATGAAACGCAAAGTAAATTTTTGTTTGGAAAATAAAGGCATTATAAATTTCATTAATATAATAAATACTTGTTAGCTGAGTAAAATACTGTGTGTTTATGTCAGAATTGTAAGGTAAATTAATTTACTTAATAATAATTTATATTTAAATATTGAAAAAAAAAAAAAAATAAAACAAACTTTTTGTATTTTGTTAACTTTATTTTCATTACCTCTGAATGAAAGTGAAATACAAAAGAGCTTATATTTTTTAAATGACAACCTATTTCAATCCAAAAACACTTTTTTAATATACAGGGTGATTCACAAACGGCGACCAAAAATAAAACTTCGTATTCTTTGGTGAATTTTAAGGGGAGTCTTTCGTGTAAAGTTTTTATCTAGGATATTTCCTTAAAAAGATACAGGGTATATAAATTTTTTTAAATAATTTAAAAACTAGTAAGTGAAATAATTTGAAATTGTGCACATGTATTTATGTAAACATTGGCCAAAATAAAGGGTATCGGTGGTATATATATTCTTTTAAATAAAATAGTACGCCACTGATTTACGGTAACAATCATAATATTTTTGGATTTGTCTTTCAATTTTGTACAAATTACTTCGCTTTTATAACGAGCGTTCAAATAAAAACGTGGTCAAGTTGGTTCTGAAAATTTTACGTAGAGCGTAGCGTATAGCAAATGAACTTAAACGTCATCTGTCAAAGCGCTGTTCGCCGCTTTGAAACTGACAGCTGCTATACAGCTCGTTGAGAAATGAGGTTAAGTTGGTCGCTATAAGCTACGCCCTATGTCCAATGTGTCAGAGCCAACTTAAAACGTGGTCAAGTTGGTTCTGAAAATTTTACGTAGAGCGTAGCGTATAGCAAATGAACTTAAACGTCATCTGTCAAAGCGCTATATCGCCGCTATCAATTTGAATATTTTCGTTTTAAAAAGCGTTTAAAATGGTGTTTTCTCAAGAACAAAAAGTGTTTATCATAGAGTCCTACTTTAGAAATGGACGCAAGATTGATGGAATATGGAAGTATTCTATTGAGGAATGTTTCATAGAATTTCAAAATCAATTTCCCGGCGTTGTTGAGTACAAAATTTTTCAAAGTGCAGTTCAGCGTTGTGTTNCTACAATACACCAGACAAATCTACCACGAAGATAACCTACCAGGTGACGCAAAGAAGTAGAAAGAGAATCAAGATACCGAGTGGCTCAAAGAAATCGGGAATAAGGATTAGAAGCTACTAAAGTGAGTTAGTTTTAAGAATAAATATTTGCAAAAGAAGTTCAAGTTTAGCATAGTTTAGGGCGGGGTAACTAAGTTTTTTTTGAAATGAGAATTTGTAGGCTATTTTCAATTTCATTGGTTCTCTAGCGATTTTTGTATTTTTCCGGTGATTTTTCTTAAGTAACTCGATAACGAGGGCCAAGAAAATTAACTAGTGTTCAGTGTATTAAAATACATAAGATTAAGATCCAAAAAAAGTGTTTTCAAAACATTGCTGATACCCATTAGCCAGCTTTTCCACAAATATTCGGGATTTTCAACCATTTTTAACTATTTACTCAAATCCTATAGGTTAAAACTAACAACGAATTCAGATTTAGCGTATCAATAGATTGCCTTATTTTTTGTCTGTATAATTAAACATATCTACATATACAGGGTGAGCCAGAAAGAATGGGTCAACATTAAGCTGGAGATACAAACTAGACACGAAAATATTATTACAGAGTGTTCAAGATTTAAATTTTATTCTGAAATTTCTCAATAATTGGGAAAGTTTTGACAGCATGACTCTGAAAATTGCTGAATTGAATTGCCTGAAGATATATAAAATTGTACCTAAATAGATTGCAACCTAATTATAAACTATTCAGAGGATATGAATATGTATTTTGTAAGTAAAAATGTAAAGAAATATTTTTTTCTATTGAAAAAGAACCATATTTTGCAGATTAAAGTTTAAAATTTGTAGAGAAATGTAAAATGTACTCCACTGGTCTATCATTTATTTGTCTTTAGGGAATTTTGTGTTAATCATTGACTCCATTGTAAGTTTGGTTGCCTAATAGTCGCGGTTACATGGGATTCGGAATTTATGAAGCCACTGTATTAGATTCTTGTTAGATTTAAATTTTTATAAACGTCAACTTTCTTTAAGAAGGGCTACAATGACATACCCTTTAAACCACTAAAAAAATATGCTCCTAGACTGTAAAACCTCCGCTTCATCAACCCCACGCCTAATCCCCGGATCCACGTGGGGAACAATATCAAATTTAATAAGTAATAACGGTTAGCGGGAGCCGTCGTAATCCTCAAACAATTTCACACCTATTTTCATCTTATATCATCCACTTATATGCAGAGGAGTACGATCAAGGGTCCACGGGAGCTGCACATTATCGCGCCGAGGAGGTAATGTAGGGCCCTACCATCAACACGCTTGGCCGGCTCTCTAGACTCCTAATCTCTGAAATAGGAGGACACGTCTACGACTTACTTAATTACATTTAACGTGCGGATCAATACCACGGTGCCGTCGTGCAACGGTTTGGACGCTTAATATCTACCGAGTCCGTTTCCTTTCGGCAGAAATCTGGACTTGGTGTCAAGAAGACAAACAATTAGTTTTGCAGAAAAATAGACCAGCGCAACTAAAGCAAGAAAATTAAGAGCCTCATTCAAGAACTTTTGCCCAACTTTATATACAAGATAGGGAAAAATGAGTAGGATATGAATACGCCTTTAAAAAACTGTTAAATGCCTATTTACGCTGAAGAACATATTTTCAAATCAATATTTAAATCCCTTTACGAACCGCTACTGACCGCTGATCCACAAAGGTTTATCGAGAGTGAATCTTGACCTACCTTATTATTTGGTCATTAACCTAGTTTTTACTGCGTTTTTACATACAAGGAATAAACAGATATATTTTTACTATGGTTTATGATTGAATATTTTAGTTTTTAGTATTATTATTCACATATACCTAGCGACTTACTGCTTTTACAAAGAGTACTGTGGTACCTACCTATTTAGAATGCCAGTACGACTAAAACAACAATTATCCATCCATAGCACTTTGTTAATAAAGTTGGGATCCGCTGCACTTTGATTTTGAAACCAATTGCAAAATTCAAGAGGACTGAGGAAATCAGCTGTTTCTCCTCAACGTTCGTCGACGCGTTTTTGGAGTACCTAATCGTGCCGACGTGGATGTCGAATTAGCGGGAGTTACGGTGTAATTTGCTTATCTCTTAAAAGGTTGATTTTTGTAGTTCTGTCTATATTAGGTCTTACGAATACGTGGTTAAAATTAATCACATTATGTATCACCCTGTATAGTATAATTTCTGAGATTTTCAAATTAAATACCATTACACGAATCACACTGCATAGGTTATATACTGAGGAAAGATATTCATTGGGAGAAATAAAACTTTTATTTCTTCTATTAGAGACAATTAAGTCATTTATTTAGTAAGCAAATTAAAGATTTGCGTGAATTTAAAAGGGCACCTATTTCAATTATATCTAATATTAAATATTTAGTTTCAAAAAATAACTTAAACAGCTTCAAATTCAATTAAAATATTTGCTGTGCTCTATTAAATAATTATTTCTTGAACACTGTATATGTAAGAAAATCTAATCAAACACATTGAAAAATTTAAAATAAGATTAACATTAAAGATGAAAAAGTACGGGATAAAAAAACCCAAGTAAAGAAAATAAGGATGAAATAAAATGAACGAAGTCTTGCCCTAACAACAAAGAATGTCACGAAGACAAAGAAAAAATAAAAAACAAGTGAAAACAGAATTTCGGGAGGAAATTGATCTACAGCGATCATCCAACAAAGTTAGCTGTCAAGTGTGAAACTGAATGGTAAACAACAATACACCAGACAAATCACCAGGAAGATAACCTACCAGATGGTGCAAACAAGTAGAAGAAGAATCAAGATATCGAGTGGCTCAAAGAAATCAGGAATAAGGATTAGAAGCTACTAAAGTGATTTAATTTTAAGAATAAATATTAGCAAAAGAAATTCAAGTTTAGCATACCTAGTTTAGGGCGGGGTGACTAGGTTTTTCTTGAAATGAGAATTTGTAGGTTATTTTCAATTTCATTGGTTTTCTAGCGATTTTCGTATTTTTCCGGTGATTTTTCTCAAGCAACTCGATAATGACAGTCAAGAAAATTAACTAGTGTTCAGTGTATTAAAATACATAAGATTAAGATAAAAAAAAGTGTTTTGAAAACATTGCTGATACCCATTAGCAGGCTTTTCCACAAATATTTGAGATTTTCAACCATTTTTTGCTATTTACTTAAATCCTATAGGTTAAAACTAACAACGAATTCAGATTTAGCGTATCAATAGATAACCTTATTTTTTGTGTCTGTATAATTAAACATATCTACATATACAGGGTGAGCCAGAAAGAATGGGCCAACACTAAGCTGGAGATACCTGCTAGACACGAAAATATTATTACAGAGTGTTCAAGATTTAAATTTTATTCTGAAATTTCTCAATAATTGAGAAAGTTTTGACAGCATGACTCTGAAAATTAGTGGTGGTGGTTTTTTTGGAGCGAGAATTATGAATTTGAAACTTATTTTGACGCTGCTCCTAGAGGGCGCTAGTTTCACCGTATTATTTAGGTAAATCAAAACATATTTTTTTATTTGTTGAGCTATTCTTAAAAAAAAAGTTAAAAATCTAAAAGAAGAAGGATAATTTTAATGGACTTGCGGCGGCCCGAAGATATATAAAATTGTACCTAAATAGATTGCAACCTAATTATAAACTATTCAGAAATCTTTCTCAATTATCGAGAAATTTTGGAATAAAATTTAAACCTTGAACACCTGTATGTCTTAAACCAGCGACATTCGTATAAGGCGTATGAGCTCAAACATAATATTTTGGTGTCTAGTACCTCCAGCTTAGTGTTGACCCATTCTTTCTGACTCACCCTGTATACAGTAATTTTGTTTGGAAAAGTAATTTTATTTCCTTCATGTTATGATTGATGTAATTTTTCATGAGATTCTATTCAACCAATGAGCGATGGCATTATTTCGAGCGTAGCCGTAACAGTTTGTTACTGTTCGCTGTAAACGAATCATTAATATTGATCACCAGTACCAGTCATGAAATGTTGGGTTGCCTAAGTTCGAGGGTCACGTGGCTTGTAAACATTTATGAAAGTTTTGTACTAAATACGTTACATAATAATGCATATTGATATTAAAAAAAATAAAGTTTTCTACTAATTCTCTGCATCAGTGTAATATCCTGAAAAGTAAAATATCAAACGTGTACTGGAACTTTTATTGTTGTTAATACATACTTTTCGATTTTTATTGGAATTTATGTAAAAACTACATTTCGCGAGAGTCTCATGAACTTGTCAGTGTTCGTCGCATTCGCCACCGCTCGTTGTGCTTTCCGCTCGATCAAATAAGGCCAAAAAGCGTCCCAAAATTCATTCCGGACCGTTCATCAAACGCCAAATGAACCATCAAAATTTATTCATGAAGAGTATCTCCCGAAAATTACCATGTGCGGCGACTTTTTAATTTTTTAGGGGAAATAATTTTCCATTTTGTTATTCCGCTCACGTACCGGCCGGGAGAGTAATTCACATTTTTATCCGAATTTCAGAGTTTCCCCTTCATATACTAGATGACTACATTATTTTCAAATTCTACGGCCAATGAAGTCGAGAAGTAACGCACATAAGAAGCGGCCGTCGTGAGACGGAGGAGCCCGAGACGCCTTTGAAGGGAACGTGTGGCCAAATTTATGCAGACGAGCGCCATTATGGAAATTCCGCTTTTTTAACACTAAAAACTTAGGTCAAAGTTTCTGGCTTTGCTTTTTAATCGAAATCCGATTTTTATTCGCCCTTCGGGCCCGCTCCAACATTCCGAAACTTATAAACATAAAACTGAAAAAGTATTACATTGCTAAAAAAACTGTTGAGAGTTGTGGGCTTAGGATAATTAAGAAAAACTACATTTTTGCAAAATTTGCCGATGTTGCGACTATACAGGGTGTTTCTTAATAACGTGCTAATATTTAAGGAGGTTATTCTTGGGTCCATTTTAAGAAAAAAATTTCATATGAACATATGTCCTAAAAGTCTTAACTTCTGAACTACAGGGTGTTAAAGTTTTATGAAAAAACATTATTTTATAATAACTTTGGTATTATGCTGAATATTTTTTCAGATTTGGTACACGCCTTCTATTCATCGAGAAGCATTTTCTGATGTACAAACAATTTTATTATTTTTGCCAGTGGCGTCTGTACAGGTTTTGTAACATATTTTTGAAGAAAAATATGTTACGCCAGGGTAATTTTCTTTTACCATTCCAAAATGTATGTAGATTACTGCAATTTCATAATTTCAACGTTTAAAAGTTATTATCTTAAATAAATTATTGTTCAAAGTTACATTTTTTTTCTCATAAGTGGTCCAATAAGATGCAAATGAATGAATTTTATTTTTTTTGCGAAAACCGTACGCCAAAGGAAACAAATTCAACACCACATTTGCTCAGAAAGGAATGATGATTTCAAAAATGATTTTTACTTTAAGAAAAAGCAGAGGCGTAACATATTTTTCTTCAAAAATATTCAATGCAAAACCTGTACAGACGACACTGGCAAAAATAATAAAATTGTTTGTACATCAGAAAATACATCTCGATGAATAGAAGGCTTGTACCAAATTTGCAAAAATATCTAGGGTAGGTAATACCAAAGTTATCATATAAAAATTTTTTTTCATGAAACTTTAGCACCCTGTAGTTCAAAAGTTAAGACTTTTAGGACATATGTTCATATGAATTTTTTTCTTAAAATGGACCCAAGAATAACCTCCTTAAATATTAGCACGTTATTAGAAACACCCTGTATATTTAGTCTTTTTTAAATCTTATCAAATGTCAAGCCAAACAATGTTCTTTTGTACCAAATTTATTTACTATCGGAATTACGTGATGTACTATCGTAACAAAATTACATCTCTAATCCAAAGAAAAATTTATTTATTGTTATACACCGTGTCCACTTAGTGGGCGTAAGTCCAACATTTTAATAAAAGATATCTTATTTTTTTTACAGAGTTGCCTACTTTCCCTAGCTGCACAAAATGAAAATATATTTGCATATACTGGGTGTTCAGTTTTTCCTGGGCAGGTACCAACTTAATTTTTGTTAATGGAAACCTATAATTTTATGGTATTATCGAATTCTACGTGGAAAATTAACGGGACTTTGTGTTATGATCCCTATTAAAATATTGATAGTTTTCGAGATAATCGACTTTTCATTTTTTTTACTTATGTTTCATCACTTCTAGTAGTTGACATAATTATGATTGTATGACAGCTAGAAATTATTATTTTTTTCAGGAACTGTAGAGTGAAGATGCCTCTTTCAAAAAACGTGTCCACAGTTGACCTGCGATATACAGGAGGCAGAAAAAATCGTGCCAAACCTGATAATTTAAAATTTGAAAAATCTCGACTTTTTCAAATAGAACACCCTGTGTTCTATGATTTCATTAGAAGCCTTTCTGTAGATCCTACAACTTTTTAATAGCTTTCCCTACACCTAAGTTGCGTAGTTTTTGCAAAAAACCCATTTTTATGTAAAATACCCGATTTGCGCCCGTTCCTTTGTAGGGAAAAATATTGTAAGCGTATTTATTTTTATTAAATTTATTAGTTGTCTAGCTACACTATTTAAAATAAAAATTAATAACTGAAAAATTTAGATATTTGAGTTTAATAAATAAGTCTTTATGGAAAGTTACCATTTATTTGTAAATAAAATCAAAAAATCGCTACAAGTGATTAAGAATTAGCAAAATATGGGAAATGTTTGCTAGCAGCACGTATTTATAAAGCAAATAATCCAAATTTACAGAGATTCCCACTGTTTTGAAAATGTGAAGGAAAGGTTTGAATGAACAGCAAATGCGAATTATGAGAAAACTACCAGGAGACATGAAAGTAACAACGATAATATTTAATTTAAAGTTGTGGCGTTTATTGTTGAAAATCCAAATATTAGTGCCAGGAAATTAGTAGTAATCTTGGAGTTTTCAAAAGCTTGACAAATAAAATATTGAAGAAGTTTCATCCGTATCATATTGAAAATCAAGCACTGTTACCGTAGTTAGGAAAGTTATTAGTGAAATTGGAGATTAAAAAATTTGGATGAATAGAATTTTGAAAAAAGAATACTCATAGTCGCAAGCTAACTTAAAATAAATGTTCAAACTGTCCACCGTTGTTTTCTACACAAAACATTAATCTACGATGAAAATGAATGTGAACATTTCATAACATTTGAGGAGTTATAGTTAGAAACTCTAGTTTGAATCTTTTTTTTTAAGTCTTGAATATCCGTTGGTGGTACTTCGTATACTCGCTCCTTGATATAACCCCATAAGAAAAAGACCAGACTATTTAAGTCAGGCGAACGTGCGGGCCAAGGAACTGGACCACCACGATCTAACCACTGGTTTGGATATACGTGATTTAGGTTCTCTAACCTGAAAGATAAATAGGTAATAGAAAAAGTATAATAACAATAAAATAATCACATTACAGCCAAAGTGGAATGTGGAGGGGCACCATCATACTGAAACCATTGTTGAACCAAATAATCAGCGGGCATATGTACCTGAAGAAGGGGAAATTCATTTTGCAAAAAGTGCAAATACACATTGGCATTTAAATTGCCTTAAAAAAGTACGGTTCAACAATATGTTCTCCACAAATTCCAGCCCACATGTTCACTTTGAAACGATGATATGGATGAAACTTGTACTTCTTCAATATCTTCTTTGTCGAGCTTTTGGAAACTCCAAGGTTATTACTTATTTTCCTAGTATTTGGATTTTCAACAGCAGACGCCACAACATTAAATTGAATATCATTATTGTTACTTTCATGTCTCCTGGTAGTTTTCTCATAATTCGCATTTGCTGTTCTTTCAAACCTTTCCTTCACGTTTTCACAACAGTCAGCACGTGGAAATCTGGATTATTTGCTTTGTAAATACGTGTTGCTAGCAAACAATTTCCATGAGCTTCTCCTAAGGCATACACCATTTTCACTAATTCTTCTTTTGAATAGTTCATTGTATGCACGTTTAGTACTTTCTCTGAACTCGCACGTGAATATACAATACAAGACGAAATGACATGTAAACTGATTGTCATAAATTTTATTGCCTGACAGGCGCTCACTGCGTTTTTCCCGACAAAGGAACGGGCGCAAATTCGGTATTTTACATAAAAATGTTTTTTTTTGCAAAATTTACGCAACTTGGGTTGTATTAAAAAATTGTAGAGTCTACAGAAATGCATCTAATGAAATCATAAAACACAGGGTGTTCTATTTGAAAATGTCGAGATTTTTCAAATTTTAAATTATTAAGTTTGGCACGATTATCTCGAAAACTATTAATACTTTAATAGGGATCATAACACAAAGTCCCGTTAATTTTTCACGTAGAATTCGATAATGCCATAAAAATATAGGTTTCCATTAAAAAAAATTAAGTTGGTACCTGCCCAGGAAAAACTGAATATATGCAAATATATTTTCATTTTGTGCAGCTCGGGAAAGTAGGCAACTCTGTAGAAAAAAAAAATAAGTTATATCCTTTTGTTAACCTAGATATTGGACTTAGGCGCACTAGGTGGACACGGTGTATAACATAATCATACAAATATTATTTGCATACGCCTTTTCAGCCTTGAATTGACTTTATTTATAGGTACGATCGTTCAAACAACAGTTAAAGTAACAATTAGTAAATACTTAATAAAAAGAGTTGAATTTAATTAATCCTGCTAGCTCATTTGCCGAGCTGAAAATACCCGCAGCTTTCCATTTAGCGGAATGCAGCATTACGAATGCGATGCTGTTACATCTGAGTACATAAATTTCACATACGGGGGTGAATCAAATATAAACCGGATTCTGTCTGGCTGCGGAATACTCTGGTTTACGTATATCAACCTGACAATAAACAGGAAATCTGTGTTCATTAAGTTCACATGATACAATGGCTAGAAGACGCGATATTCCCCTGAACTAGAATTAGTTTATTTAGCGCATGACGTCACGTGGAGAGTGATTTAAGGAGCACATTAATAAAGCCAGTGCTTAATGAATTAATTAAAGAATTCTTAATTATAAACTTAGTCTGATGTTTTAAAATGCCACGAAGAAATTTAACTATTTTTGCTGTTAAATTATATTTGTGCACGCAAGTGTCAACACAGATTTTTTAAATGTTTTCAATATTTTCATTGGTTGTCGCTGTACAACCAAAAAAAGAACAATGCAATTCACGTGAACCAAGTTATAAGGTTAAGTTGGCATTATCAACGGAAAATATCCACAAATCGCTATTTACTCTCCACATGACGTCATAACACGACCGCGGCCTTGTATAGGCCATTCCATGCATTAAATTGATTATTTTACCCACAGCTAAGCGTAAATGTGAAAACATATCCTATGTACCAGACAATAGGTTGTCTGTCCAGACAATTGTAATTTAAAAACAATTATGGTTTAAAAATCAAGTTAGATTAGAGAGTACGTACAAGCGTTGCAGCGGGAAAAGGAACAAAAAATTCCAGCATGCAGCAGAACAAAGACAATTAATGTCCTCGCGGTCGCAGCATGTGAAATTTTTCACTTGTCGCTCGAAAAAAGACCCGCTGAGCTAAAGAGTGGACGCCATACGGGGCGGTTGAGAACATTCTTCATTAATTACTTTGGAAACGTCGGTGGGCAGTCAGTTTGCTTATCCTCTGTGTATTTGCATTGCAGGACTAATCGTTCCCGCGGAGATACGGATGCGGGGAGGGCATAATTTAGGACCTCATTATTTGGTCCCCCATGGAGTCGATTCAAAAATGTTTATACATGTTGCATACATTTATACAGGGTGTTTCTCTAATATTATAAATAATTTTCTTGCCAAAAAGTATTGATTTAAACTTATTTCCAAAGATGCCTGCTATAATAGAGAAAGTTATATTTTATTCCTCGCAGTTGAAGAAACGCAGAAGAATACAATTTGGGATGGAAGAAAGAAGGAAAATCCGTTTAAAATTTTGAGTTATAGGTGACCAAAGGGAAATTCGAAGAATCAACACCCTTTCGAAATTCAACATGTGAGTACACAAGTCCGCAAGTGACCTATTTCAAGTGTTACGTCAAGAGCGCCAGCTTGACGTCGCCCGTGCGGCTTAACCGTTGCAAGCGACAAGAAATAGTGTGCAACGCTGGATATGGTTCCCGGAAGAGGACCACGGCAGATTGGCACCAACGACCATATACTTATATCTGCGAGGAACCCCACACCACGACGACTCTTCAGCGATTATGACCAAAACCGCTTCGAACGTGGACTACCCTTTCTAATTCAACCAAGGAGACAAGTCCCATGAAATCCTTGACGCTACTGTATACTGTGTTCGAACGTCGACTGTAGACATTTGCAGTTTATTAACCACGGTGCCTGACTACCTCGAAGCAATAATAATAAAAACTACGAAATTTGTTATTTGTTTTTCACTAACTCTTTAAACAGAACAGTATCCTATAGATTTCTAATGTTTTAGCTTTTGCGAAGCGCCAAAATTACCAAACCTTGTTCGAAGCAATAAAAATTACGTATACTACTACATTTTAATTGAATCACCCTGTACACAAGGGTGAGTTCGACCGTGTGAACATTCTAATGAGATTCATAAGAATCAGTTGGTTGTCGAACCTCTCTCAACGTAAATATTTATATTTATTAATAACTGAGCTGATGCCGAGCTGTGATTTATTGATATTCGAAAGTAAGACAATGAATATGGGAATGAGCTCGGCAATTGCCTCTTATTATAGTTTAACTGCTTAGCAAGGCATTTAAACTTATAAATGGATGAATGCAATGATGAAGATGGTTAATGTTTAATAAATAATGCAATATCCAGTCGATGTATTCACAGAGCTTTGAATAGGTAATTTAAAATAATAGAGGCAAAAACGACTCTGGATAGTTTTGTTTATGTTTAGGAGAAAAACATTTTTATTTGCTGTAAAACTAAAATATGGAATACATTTCTCAAATGCTACTATAGAAATGCAGTATTCGATTAAAGTGAAATCTACATTAATTTATGCGATATTAGAGAACCTTTTGCTGGGAAAATACTGGTAGAAGTTTATTTATTCCTCCAAGCTGCCAATCCAATTTAAATTTAAATGGAAGGGGTAAGTAATATTATTTGCCTTTGATATAATTAATTATATGTAGCAGGTTTCTAATCGTTATATTCTGGATAAGATACAGTTTCGCTATGAGAGAATATCAGAATGTGATTGAAGTTTCTGATGTAGTTGCTCCGTCAGCATCGATACTTGATAATCCACCAAAAAATAATTTCTGCGCCATAACTGAAGCTTCGGAGCAAGATTTAATTTTAAGAGATTCCTTTGTCTCTATGTCTGAAACACACTTGATCCACTGTAATATTGGGAATATCCCTTTTAAATTTATTTATTTACTTATTCCAATGGATATAATTTTGATTTAATATTACATACTTACTCGTATTATAAACTCATTGAAGCATGGAGGATGCGACGTTTTATGCCTAGCTGTTTGAGGAGCATTGACCAAAAACTGAATCTAATATACCATAAAATTTTGAACACATTTCATTTTTCATCTGTGTAATGAGATAAATATGATCAACCTACATATGTCCACAGAAAAGGCGTTGAATAGGAGAAACTTTCTTGTTTTTCATTTTATCGAAAAAGGTTACTCTTGATACAAAATTTTGCTGGTTCTTAAAGTGAGATTGAACAGAAAAATTTAACATTTCTTGTACGGGTTGTTCAAAAAATTGAAAAAACTTTAAATGGTACAAGAGTAAATTGCACTTGTTTGTGAAGATGTGGAAATAAGTCACTAGGTTGTTCTTGTTCAAAAGTAAAAGGTAAGTAATACCAATTTTCAAAAAAATTGACCTATTATTTATTTATAATCATTAGGTAAATTTATTTTATACAAATTAACAATTCACAAATTTTAAAAGTTGAATTACTCAAACACACCGCCACCCATATTGAGCACATGTTTTTAATTAGATTCATCAAAACTTCTTCTAAAATCATTTAAAGATATTGAAGCAACATCATCTCTAATCGCATCCTATTAATTGATCAATATTGGAATCTATTAGAGGTGTGCGAAAAACAATGTATTTGCAAATCTGGACTCCTAGGAGGCCACTGAATGGATCCTGTCTCCCAATCCACTGATCTGGAAATGTATGGCCTAAACATTGTCTTACACTTACCGCATAATGTGTTAGGCATCCATCTTGTTGAAAATAAAATGAACGACGGTATTCTAACGGAAGGTTTTCTAATTCACCGTCAAGAAAATTTCTTAACATATCTAAGTAACTGATTCAATTACACTGTAATTCGTAAACATTTGGTACAAGGGAGAGGCTTTATATAAATTAGTACGGTAATTTTTTGTTTGGAGAAAATGTTGGTGCCGTGTGTCGAGGAATATGAAAATTTATCATTTCTACCAGGTCCTGATATTTTATTATATTGTTTAAGATTTTGTACAAAGATATTACACTATTCATTTTTCGTATTTGTAATAAACTGACTATATTGAAATGTTCATAAAAACACTGTTGTGGAAAAACCCTGTCGATATTACACTATTCATTTTTCGTATTTGTAATAAACTGATTATATTGAAATGTTCATAAAAACACTGTTGTGGAAAAACCCTGTCGATATTTTATGACAATTCAAAAAAAAAACGTGTGCAAAACCATACTTATCGTATCAACTTCGACGTCACCTGTTACGTGGGTGTTGTATAATAATGAAAACGTAATATTGACAGTTGGTAGAAGGAAGAACAAAAACAAGCGCTTAGGTGGGGAGGGCGAGTGGAAAGTAAGACGATCGGTGCAGGGTGAAAAATATAGAAGTAGTAAAAAATTAAAAGTGTTTAACCGGTATTAATTAGCTGGTAATTATTCTCTAAGTACTTTGTTGTTAATTGTTCTATGGAATCTTATGATTGTGGTGATAATAATTCTGTGCCTTCATTGTTTTATGCTCAGGGGCGTATATTTTTCTAAGGTAAAATTGTTACAATTATTATTAACGATTTCTCATTATTTATTACATGTTAAAATATATATATAGTCGTGACTGCCCGGATATTGCAATAACAACTCCTTTGTTTCTTATTTAACTTGTTTTATCATGATTACGTTGTTAGAAAAACAACTAATAAAGCATTTCTTGTGCTCACTCTATGTCAAGACGCATATAAGGGCCTTGTTGAATTCACTAACATTTTCGCCCTTGAGGCACGAATCTGAAAAAAAAAGAATAATTGAACAAAAAAAAAGAATTGTTAAAACAGATCTTCCGAAATCTCAACTATAGCTGGATTGCCTCCCGTATGGGACTCCAGTACCTTCCGTTCCTGCCGGCTAACTAACACCAAACCTCTTCAGTTTTACTTGGAAGTGTGTATGTCAAATTCGAGTGAGGTGATATTTAGTGACACATTAAATGAGTCAGGTGTTGTTTATCATTAGGAAAGGATCTTAATGTATGCCTTTTGTTAGCGGTTGTTTTGTATTTATATTTGGGTAGTTAGAGCAACGATCGTGGGTTTCTCTGCCATGCTCTTTCCCCACAGGAGCTCTAGGTGAGCCTGGCACTCTCATTTTATGTTAAATGGTTGTTAATGTTTTTGTTGTTCTTTCTATTTGTCACATGTTTAATTTGAAGACTGTTGTGCGTAAATAATAAAGTTAGGTGTATTTATTCTGCTTTTGTTTTATAAAATTAAACCATACTTCCCCTCTTTAAAGTTAGTAGCCGGCGCCTTTCCGTTAATTAAAAATAGATGTATACAATGTAGGTATTCCTCATGACGATCACATATTTCTGGCCACAACTACGTTTATTCTATTTTTTCGATCGAACCCGGGGTTGTTATACTACAAACGATATTTTCATTTTTAGCGATTCTAAACTAGATATTTCATGTTTCGAAGCGAAAATATTTCTATCTAAAGCTGTTTAAACTCGACAAACCCCATCAGTTCACTTATTCAAATCCAAATCATAAAAAAACACGTTTTTATGTCGAATATCTTCGGCCGGATCATCATCCTGTCCGTTATGACCACTTTGTATGTACCCCATTTCAACAAACCCTTTGTTCAATTTCAAAACCGTCAATCTCCGAGAGCCGGCGACACGTTTGAGCTAATAACGAGTCCGTATTTGCGGAACACATCGTTTTTTTAAGTTTTTAATGTCGAAATAGATTTCGCGAACGCAGACAACGGGAGATTGGCGATGTGTCAATGAGCCCGTGGATGCAAAGCGTTAAATATATTATCTGCCGGTACCGTTGTCACCCGGTCCGAGCGGAAATTTAACTGTCATAGGCCGTCCGATTTAAAATTACAGTCTGTGAAGAGCCGTTCAAAAACGTCCAGATAAGTTATTTCGACGGGGCGATTAGGCCGCCTCCTACCTCCCGTATTGGACGTGTGTGTAAGGATTGAAGTGACAATGAGTTTTACCAATATATGGCAGGGCATAAATATAAATATAAATTCCATTTTCGTCGGGAGATGGAACCCTTCCGCTTTGCTGTATTGATTCGCAATGTGTTGTGTGTTGTGTAGTCGTCGTGGTTGATTTTCGACATTGTAGGGCTCTACGATTGGGAACATTTGATAATTCCAGAAGTAAACCCCGACCTATAAAAATTGCGCTGCCTTCGCAACCCTGGTTCATGAGGCAATTCGTAAACCTTCTTTGAAAAAACTTAATTGATCATAGAAATGTTAAAATGTATTTTGATAAAACTCCAAGGCAAATATAATTGGCCGTTAAATCGTCAAATTGATAAGCTCACTGAAACTCACTATTGTAATGCTATCTCAAAAGTAGAAAACAAAATGACATGTGGAGATGACCAGGGGCTTGTTTTTTGAAAGTACTTTTCACTTGGACTATTTTCTGTTTTATGATTTTTATGGTTTCGTTTTTTTAAGGGTTCGTCGCGCGCTTGAAATAAACCTGAGGGTTGCTTTCGGTGTGCAGCAATATAAAACTCTCTCTCAACGGTATATAAAAGTATTTTTATTGCCAACAAGTCAGTGAAAAAGAATACGTGTTGTCGGGGAGAGCGTTCGCTGGAGAGTCGTCGTGGTGTGGAGTCGTTCGTAGGTATCTGGTCCCTGGTGCCAATCTGCCGTGGACCTTTTCTGGAACCCTGTTGCGTCCCGCGTTTGTTTGTCGTTGCCTTGCTTGTTAGACCGGTCCACAAACCCATATTTTGCGTTTGAAGCATATAGTACAATTAAATAGGCCTTTAAATCGCAATTTTGGTCAACTTGCCTGATTTTTTTTTATGTAAGTTAGTTTGAGGTTTGAATAACAATATAAGTGACTGTAATTTTTTTTTGGACCCCTGACCAAGGGTGAAAAAAGATAAAATAAAGGGGTTTCTCAAGATAACTCAAAAGAGGTAAGAGCTAGAAAAAAGTTTCTTATAAAAGTTGAAGATTATAAAATTCTACATAAAAATGGTCAAAACTATCATTTTTCCTGAGAAAACCTGAAATTTTTTTTTCCATTTTAATCATGATTATGAAGTGTTTAAGCTCAAAAAACGTGACTCTTTATTTTTTTTTTAAAGTTTGACTGTTTGAAACAAAGAAACGGTTCGCTAGATCGACATGAAACTTAACAGGGTTCGTCCGAGTATATCGAACTGTAAAAGCAGGGTTCATAGTTCAAAAGTAATAAAGAATTCCCTGACTTTTCCAGGTTTTCCCTGACTTATAAAAAAAATCCAGGTCACTTGTAGTTCAATTTTACATACTAATTGGTATTTATGCATTAAATTTTTTCTCGACCGGACTTCTTAATCTTTTTTATACCCTAACAACCTCTTATAAAGGTTTCAAAAAGTTTTCCCTTTCAAGAACCCAGAGCCGGTTTTCACAAAATTTCCAGTTGGAAACATTAAATTCCCTGACTTTCATGAATATTTTTANTATTTTCTGTTTTATGATTTTTATGGTTTCGTTTTTTTAAGGCTTCGTCGCGCGCTTGAAATAAACCTGAGGGTTGCTTTCGGTGTGCAGCAATATAAAACTCTCTCTCAACGCCAAATAAAAGTATTTTTATTGCCAACAAGTCAGTGAAAAAGAATATGTGTTGTCGGGGAGAGCGTTCGCTGGTGAGTCGTCGTGGTGTGGAGTCGTTTGTAGGTATCTGGTTCTTGGCGCCAATATGTCTTGGACCTTTTCTGGAACCCTGTTGTGTCCCGCGTCTATTTGTCGTTGCCTTGCTTGTTAGACCGGTCCACAAACCCATATTTTGCGTTTAATTAAATTAAATTAAATAGGTCTTTAAATCGCAATTTTGGTCAATTTACCTGATTTTTTTTATGTAAGTTAGTTTGAGGTTTGAATAACAATATAAGTGACTGTAATTTTTTTTGGACCCCTGACTAAGGGTGAAAAAAGGTAAAATAAAGGGATTTCTCAAGATAACTCAAAAGAGGTAAGAGCTAGAAAAAAGTTTCTTATAAAAGTTGTAGAGTATAAAATTCTACATAAAAATGGTCAAAACTATCCTTTTTCCTGAGAAAACCTGAAAATTTTTTTTTCCATTTTAATAATGATTATGAAGTGTTTAAGCTCAAAAAACGTGACTCTTTATTTTTTTTTAAAGTTTGACTGTTTGAAACAAAGAAACGGTTCGCTAGATCGACATGAAACTTCACAGGGTTCGTCTGAGTATATCGAACTGTAAAAGTCATGCTTAAGTATTAGTTATTTCGTGAATATTTCTAATTTAGCCGTCAATTTTCTAAAACACCATAAATTACCTATTTTCCCTGTTTTTTAAAATGTAAAAGAAAAA
Source organism: Anoplophora glabripennis (assembly GCF_000390285.2). Classification (NCBI taxonomy): domain Eukaryota; kingdom Metazoa; phylum Arthropoda; class Insecta; order Coleoptera; family Cerambycidae; genus Anoplophora; species Anoplophora glabripennis. The sequence continues at coordinate 257,742 of NW_019416213.1, read as the reverse complement.
AATGTATAGGAAATTTATTCCAGTTTTCGAAACTGCCCTTCAATTCTCTGTACGACCATTTGTTGCCGAGATATCGATGATTGAAGACAAAAGGATCCTTTTCTATTAAAAGTCCGATATTTCAATGAAAAATGGTCGTATCGAAATTGAAAAAAAAAGGAAATTGGAGCTGAATAAACAAGCTATCTGGTCCATGCAATGGCTTAGCTGAAAAAAATATTCCAAGTCCGTGAAAAAAAAAATAAAAATTTGCAAAATTTTTTTGTCGCGCTATTTCTTAGACCTGCATGATAACGGTAGCTCCTAAAAATTTCGACCGAAAGATCTAAAAATTAGAATCTTAGAGCTTCAAAATGCTTTTTTTAATTCCCGATACGATTAGGGTTTCTGATTTCTCGGCTTACTTTTTTCTGGGGACTCGAGAATTCTCGACTAGGAATACCCGGGAATTCTCGAATTCTCGAGAAATCATAATTTTACTTTTGCAATGCGAAATAAAAACATTCTAATATACTTAACAATCATCATCAACATTTATTATTTATTTAGTATTTTTATTAATTTCTTATGTTTCTACTTCTACTAACAAAACTAAATTAAACTTTGAGTAACCACTTCTTGAAAACCTTTAATTTGTTTTTTTTTATTAAACACTTTCCATATACTTATATTTATTTCAATGTCTGAATCGTAGCTTCCTGCCAATAATTATTAAAAATCACGAAGTCTTTTAATTAAACAAATGGTAGATAAGGAATCTAACCGAAGAAATCTTTAAAAAGAAACAAGCTTTAATTTAAAGATACAGAAGCGTTCTTGCTATTAATTTATTATTTATAATCACAATCTTTTAATTAACAAAATATAAATAAAATAATCTACTGAAGGAACAGGAACTAAATATTTTCAGAATCAACATCGACATTAGGTATCCGCTAATAAAATTTCTAAACAGTCTTATAACTAGGTATATTAAAAAAATAAGAATCATCAAAGTAGAATAAAGCCTTAAAAACTTAAAATAAATAAATCATAAGCTAGTTGAGAAACCACGTTAACCGCTCAACTATTTGTCGAGAAACGAACTGAACGCATGAAAGAAACGAACATGCAGCGAGGCGAGGCGCGAGAGGGGACGGCATAGACAGGCACAATTAATTAAAAAACTCCAGATTTCCCGAGAATTCTCGCTTCGAGAAGTCTCGCCCAGAAACCCTAGATACGACCATTTTTCACCTAAATACAGTCTGTCAAAAGTCACGGAAAAATTACGGAAATTCTTTTGATCCTTTATTTTTTTTGAATCAGTTTATTTGAGTTTAAATGAAATGAATTGTTAAGTTTAAGTTAAAATTTTATAAAAAGAACATGTTCAATTAATTTTTTTTAATTTGTCACCTTTTAGCAATTAAAATTCTAGCAATTTCTAAATTGAATATTCTAGTTACTGATGTGTCAATGTTTTTAATAAGCTCAATAGCTTTTAACACTTTCAGCTTTGAAATTACATCGCCACTTTGGGGCATAGATATGGCCACCTTAACAGATTTTAGTTTGCAGAGCTCGTCAGCGAGGATGAAATCCTACGAATCGCAGGATCCTTCCCTCCAGAAATATTTTAGTGTCCCCGCGGTGCTTCGTCGGCAGACTGAATCCGAACAGTCATCGAAAGTGTAATTACTGCAACAAAGGCCCCATTGTTTTTCGTTTATTTCATAGCCGGCAAATAAAAGAGTTCCAAGAGTTGCAATTTGAAGATATTTAGAGCTGCATAATTTAAATACTAATGTACTTTCTATTCACGATAAAGGAGTGCAGGGCCCCATTAAGTGCATTCGGACCGTTCAAATGGAAGTGATAAATGGTTGTTTTGTTTTTATTGGGCCGCGCCTTTTTTAATTACATTTACCCTGCTAAGTTCGGGAGTTCTTTGCTAAATTGGGCTCTTACTTTAAAATAAGAAAGAAATACGGCGCTCCAACTTTCATTATAGCGGCGGGAGCTGTAAACACTGGAATTTTGCCTCGAAAGATAAAAAAACTTAGACGAAACTAATTCCCAGTCCAGATTTTTTTCTTTAAAAAATCTTCGTCTTCTGCGATTGCAGTTTGAGTTTGTAGTGAAATTTTAGTTAATTCCGTTATAATTAAATTCCTATATAACATCAGTTTCTTCTCCAATTTCAACTAATTTTACAAACATTCTAGTAATATAATTCTATTGCAAACTAATACCATTTACCATTTACCATTTCGGACACAAACAGGCGAAAAAAACCACTAAAGTATCCACTAAATTAACAGATATACATCAAACAACAGTGCAAAGTTTTAAGATTATAAATAGCATAAAAATATTATAAAAAAGCATCATAAAAAGCATAACATAAAAAATATTGTAAAAGAAGTATACGTTTGAGCAATCTCTCAATAGTGAAATTTGACGTGAATCCGTTAACTTCAACTTTCAATAAAAAACATTGAAATTAAATTTTTGGAAAGTTGTATTTTTATATTTAAACTTTAACCACTGAAAAGATTTTCATACATCAAAACATTAATTATTAAGCTGCAAAAAGATTTCTACTTCAGTTGATAAAAACAATAATAATCGAAATGTAAAGAAGGTTGAAGTTCTTATCATAATTTTTATGAATTCCATTGCATTCCATTCCATTTTTCCTTTTTGTTTGATATCATTTTATCGGAAACGTGTTATTGTTGAAACCATTTTCAATTGTATCAAATCTCATATTCGGCTTACAATTAAAGTGTAACTTTTACATTTATCAATTTTTTATTATGGTTTATTCGTTAGCTGAAAAAGTTGAAATAATTTTTCTTTATGGAAAACAAAATGAATGTGCTAGAGAAACTGCTCGAATTTTCAATGAGTTGCATTATGATCACCAAACAAGTCATACATACGAGAGCCAGATTGTTAAGAAATTTCGAGGAACTGGGTCCGTAGCAAATCTTAAGAAAACCAATCCTCCTAACAAATTAATGGAAGTAGGAATTTTGGACGAACTGACAATGAATCCACACCAATCCGTGCGATTGTTAGAGCGTACTACAGGGATCCCTAAGTTGAACGTTCATTGAATTTTGCAAAAACATAAACGGCATACGTACAAAATACATTTTGTGCACTGATTGAACGAAGATGATCCGGATCGAAGAATATAATTTTGTGATGTCTTGTCTAACAGAATTACAGAAAATCAAAATATGCTTTACAATATCAGCTTCAGTGATGAGTGTACGTTTTTTCTGAATGGTATAGTGAATAGACATAATATTTGTTATTGGTCGGGTGAAAACCCTCATTGTGTTAGGGAATCGCACACTCAGTATCCAGAAAAGCTGAACGTCTGGGCAGGAATACTGGGTAATCACATAGTTGGTTCATTTTTTTAAGACGGCACTTTGACTAGAGCCAGCTATTTACGTTTGATGATCACAGAAATTCTGGAGAATGATGATCAGCTGGATGAAAATCTTATGACAATCCAACAAGACGCAGCTCCACCCGATTTTGAGCGACGAGTTCGGATTTATTTGGATCAGAATTTTTCAGGACGATGGATAGGTAGGCGTGGGAATGACCAGCTCGGTCTCCCTATTTGAGTCCAAACGACTTTTTTCTCTAGGGACATCTTAAATCAGTGGTTTTTGCAAGTCAACCCGAAAATCTTGTAAACGAATATAGGAATTTAACTCCAGAGGTTTTTGCAAATGTAAGATGTTTCGTAGAGAGGCTCCATAATTACCAAAAACAACTGGGTGCATAATTTGAGCATCTATTATAAACAATTTTAAATGTAAAAATACAAAAGACTATTAAATTATTTTTTAGATTTATTATTTTAACAACTGTTCTCTTGTGTTAACATTTTTAGTTTTAAGAGATATAGTGACGCCCACATACAATCAGAGTTTCAAAAGAACCCATGTAATCTCTGAGCTTCCGGAACTACTTTCATGTGCTTGTTCCTTGCTAATACAGAAACTAAAAGCGTTGTAAATTTTCTTTAAGGTTGAAAGTTAATTTTCAAATAAAATCCCATAATAAAAATCCATATTAACATTATTGTCAATTCCAATTTTTTCCCACCACGTGCTTAGGTTTTTGGTGTTGTACACTTTTATCACTTCTTAATGCATGATAATCACTTCTGGCCGACACTCTCGTTTGCGGGAACTCTCAGTTCCCCGATATAGATTGTTCACCACATAGCATTAGTCACTAATAATAATCGGGCATGATTCCATAAAAAAACAGCGGACTAACTAAAATGTGATGATAATAACACGTTTCTTTCACTTGCACGCATGTGACACGAAAGGAAACGGTTAAGCTGGAAACTGAAAAATCGAGAAATGAAATAGTGTAGCTCTTTTTTGTACACCACAAGCAAATGTAGGCACATATTCGTGGTTTCATTTATTTGTGAAGCTTATGGTCTACTAATTTAGAATTCTGGTATAGAATTGTGCTTCTCAAGAAAATGTGTACCTATTATGTTTTCAGCTATAGCTGAAACACGGAATGGATTACATTTCTCACCTAATTCAATATCGCGCATTAAACGGGGAAAATTATAAATTACGGACGCGAAAAGAAAAGCTATTAGTAAATTATTTCCAGCTTTTCATCGAATTATCTCGCCGTTTTTAAAAAGCGTCGTCACTAATAATCTCGTTTAGATGGGCGAATCTTGTTAATAGGAGCCGCTCGCGCCTTTGCAACTAGATAGTTCAGGAATTGCGTTTTATTTTTCTTGCCCCCGTTCACACTGTCACCTACTAATAGAATTTAATTCCAGTTAGTTTAAATAATATTTGATTTTAATTTCCACCAGCTCTCTCATTACCGTCTAAATTTGCAATTTCTATCTGGCGCGCTTTGGATCTGCTTCCGTCCCTTCCTTTTATTCCCATTTTTATCCCACTTCTGAGAGTCGGATGCGGAAGTTTTATTTGGTACAAGATGATAACGCGAATAAATGAATAAATTTAGAATTAAGGAATATTTTTTATTAAGGAAAACAAAAGACAACAAACGTAAATGTGTTCTTACAACAAATTTAGACTTCTAGTCGACTCATAAATTATCGACATAGTGTGAGAGATGTATAACAACCTCACTTGGAATTTTACCAAAGGTACAGTCCGTACGATATTTGTTGAGATTGAATTCCAAGAAGACCCCTGCGTCACTTTCTTGGAATTAACCGCATTCGACACTTGAGGTAGAAAGACATTGGCGGCGTGGCGTTCACCGTAGCAGCTTGCAGTGCATACTGTTACGGCAAAAATATACTATTGTATATCGGCTGTATCGACAGTAGGCGTAGTACTAACGGAGTTATAAGGTGGCCGGCTCTTTCATCAGATTTAACACCACTGTATTTTTTTCTATTTCAAAAAGTCTCCAAAACAAAATATCGCTCTTAATTCTCTATTTCGCAATTGTAATATGAATAATAAATTAATAGAAGGTGTCTATAATAAATTAAAATTACCTAAATCACACCAAATTCCGTATTGCTGCACTACACTGCTAGGCCATTTGTTGACAACTGAATTTATGGCCAGGTGGCCCAGCGCGGCTGTATTTGTGCCGCGTTTGCCCGAGCGCTCATTCTTCAACTGGGCAACCAGACCTATATATGGGTATGGCTAAATAAATATGGGAACACCTCCTGGTTCTTCAATTGAGATCGGAAATACTATAACACTATCGGACCGAGTAATCTGTCACCAAAAACACCACACCGCAGATGAGGATTTGCATCACACCAAAAAGCCCCACAAAAAAAAGTGGCAAGTCCGAAAGACAAGACCATGGTATCCATATGGTTTTGGGGTCGCGGAATCCAAATCCGGTGTCCGTTTGACACGATTAGCTCTGGTTTAAGGTCAGTTCAAGGTCAAATGTCAACAAACTAAACCTATGTATCTATACGTTTTTGGAGTCGCCGTATCCGAATCCGGTTTCCGTTTGACACGATCAGATCTGGTTTAAGTTCAGTTCAAGGTCAATTGTATGTCTATAAGTTTTTGGGGTCGTTGAATCCGAATCTGATGTCCATTTGAAGCGATCAGGTCTATTAAATACTTTCTACTTATACACATATTTTGGTTTTAAACCTAAGTGAAAAATTTGATTGGTTTTGAGCAGAGAGAAAGGTTTCACCAAAATATTAAAGAAGGGAGAAATTTGGGTGGCAATGAAACTATCAGTGATATTGCTAGTGATACTAGTGATGACGAATATATTCCATATCACGTTGTGAAAAACACAGGAACAATATCACAAAAAAAAGTAAATGATGTTCGAGATTTGGGCCTGGCAGAGAATGGAGCAGAGTTCCTAATATCATGGTTAAAAAAAATACTAAGCAAGCCGGAAAAGTGAAAGCTTTTTACTACCAGTACAGAAATAAGGAATATTTTTGTAACAATGAATAATTTTCCTTATGTTACTACAATGATATTGTTGGATGAATCACTTCAAACATGGATGTTATAAACCTAACGCACATTGAAACAAGAATACCATAATTTGAGCATAGTTTTACATAGGATCAAATACGAACAACATAAATGGCTTTACATTTGACCTTGAACTGAATTTAAACCAGGTCTGATCGAGTCAAACGAACACCAGATTCAGATTCGGCGACTCCAAAAACGTATAGATACATAGGTTTAGTTTGCTGACAATTGATTTTCTACATTTGACCTTGAACTGACCTTAACCAGAGCTAATCGCGTTAAACGGACTCCGGATTCGGATTCGGCGACCCCAAAAACGTATAGATACATAGGTTTAGTTTGTTGACAATTGATTTTCTACATTTGACCTTGAACTGACCTTAACCAGAGCGAATCGCGTTAAACGGACTCCGGATTCGGATTCGGCGACCGCAAAAACGTATAGATACATAGGTTTAGTTTGTTGACAATTGATTTTCTACATTTGACCTTGAACTGACCTTAAACCAGAGCTAACCGTATCAAACGAACATCGGATTCGAATTCAGCAACCCCAAAACCATATGGATACCATGGACTTGTCTTTCGGACCTGCCACTTTTTTTTTGTGGGGCTGTGTAATGTTTTGAAAATTTAGTATGACGTCATTAGTAAAACAACATTCATCCGTAAAAAGCACCTTGCTTGTAAAATCCGGATCTTGTGCTATATGATGTCGAAATCACTGGCAAGATTCTACACGGGCTGAAAATCATTGTTATTTAATGTTTGAACTCTTTGTACATGATAGAAGTGTAATAATTGTTCCCGTAGTACACGCCACTGGTACTTTTAGTTTTATACATCGGCTAAGTAATACTGCAGTACACAACGCACATGCACAAGATGCACAGGGTCGACTTACATTTATGGTTAATTTTCTTGATTAATTTTCTCGAAAACGGAAGCATTGAAACCATCAGTTGTTGAATAAAAGCTGCTCATTTTTATGCACTCTTTTTTTCAGAATTAGTGACATAAATTGTCATGAAATACAAAATTACAGACCATATCAAACGGCTACAGTGGCGTAACATCTTTAATAGGAACATTTTTTAAAATCAAACGAAATGAACGGTTGCAGATAAAGAGTTTTTACCACAATAATTATGCGGTATACTATTAAGTACAAATTTCGATGCCATATACTTATTTTGAAGCAGTGGCGCCCCACAAATATTTTCAAATGGAGATTTCACCGCTGGAAAATAATAACAATAATTTCGCGGTAGACGTGACAGATCTAGGACGCCCCAAGAGAAGGAAGAAGACGTGAGACACTCATCACCCCGTCAGGTCTCCAGCCTTACAGATAATAATATACTCGTACGCTCACCTAGACCATTCACGCCGGCCATCCTTCACGCCCTGTAATCACGTTGCAGCCGTGACTCTCCAATCGTGACGGGCCCATCTCCGAAAATGACTTAATCTTTTTGTTTCACCAAACTTCATAATAAAGTCATTAGTTCTGCTCGAAGATGCCCCGACGATGGAGGCAAAAAAAATAAAGTTAATCAGTGAATCACAAGCCGGCCGCCGCCACGGGTTTAATTGCAAATTTTTCTCGGAATATAATTATTGGCTCCTCGTGTTACCGGCGTTAGCGTCGTGGGGATTAACATATTTTTTCGGGCTCGGAGCTCTGAGAACTTGCCAGGTAATAAAATACGGATAATTTGCCGGCTCAAGTGCCGTCGCTACCTGGAGAAGCGACTCCGGGTTATTGTGTTCCGCTTCTTTCGTCTAGAGTTCCAGGCAGTCGATCGCATCGGAATTATTTCCGTATTTGCATATTTTTAAATTTGATCGAAGTCACTAGACGACAGATCGCGTTTGGATTTGAGTCAAAACTCAGTTTCATGAATGAAAAGGAGACTTTCAACAAAGAGTTAATGGGAAACGGGATAACTGTTATTGTAAAAGAATGAGCTGTATTAATAGACAAGGCGAAAACCTCGCAATCGTGAGAGAAATTTTCCGACTCGATTTTTTTGCATATTCAGATTCGTGAGATGTTTCTTAACATGGATCGAGATGATGCCGGCCGGAAATCTGGTGCCCATTTGTTTAAACAAACTTTTTTTAAACAAACTGTAAAAATTGTTTTTTTCACTCCGGAATTATAATTGGCACTTTATAAACAAATAAGTTCCTATGCACTATGCCTCTAAAATTGATAGTTTTAAAGTTATAAACAATTTAAGTTGCTAAAAATGCGAAAATGACGATTTTCAAGGGCCGATTTCCGGGTTAAAAATTGTTATTTTTGATGTTGCCAGGTACCTAAATTAAAGTTTAAACATCCCCCAACAAGATGCTGAAGAGGTTTTGGGACTCGCATTATTCTAAAGTCTTGTTTTTTAATTGTTAATAAAGCGCTATGAGCCGCGCGCGCTCCTCTCATACGCGGATTCGCTATTTCGTCTAGCGGCTTCAACTTACGTTCTTTGAATTTAGCATTCTAAGTACTATTACTACTCATAAAATAATTTAAAAATTGATTATTTAAATTTCATAATTCATAATAATTTTATTTAATCAATTCAAAATTGTACGAATAGAGTGTAGAAAAAAATAAATGGGCAATAGTATCAAATACATTTGATTTTTATTAAAGAACATTTATTTAATACTGCATATTATTATTATCATCACACATTTATTCAATCATAAGAATTCTCACACTGTTCTATGTTACAACCACATAAAGGTTCACAAGTGACAGTTTTTCCTACAAGAACAAGCTTTAGTCTTACAGTTTTTTATTCATTTGGATCTTTGGTAATAAATTTAGGTAATAATTCACCTGTTTCATTTTCATAACCATAAACTGTGAAATCCAAATATTGATAATGAGGAAAAATGGAACTTTTCCATATTAGTCCAATTAACTAAGCCTTTAAATCGAAATTTTGTCAACTTGGCTGAATTTTTGATATGAGTTAGTTTAAGGTATATTATAACAATAAGTGAGAGTAATTTTTTGTTCAACCCCCGGCCAAGGGTGGAAAAAGATAAAACAAAGGGCTTTTTCAAGATAACTCAAAAAGGGTAAGAGCTAGAAAAAAAAGTTTTTCATGAAAGTTGTAAAGCAGACAATTCTACATAAAAATGGTCTCTTAGCTTTTTCTTGTACTATTAAAATTAACAGAGTTAGGGAGGCTAGAAGTTAAGGGAAGATTTCAGAAATTTAATTTTGTTAAATCATTAAAATTAACGATTAAAAATTTGATTTTTTGTTATAACTTTCTTATTAAAAATTAAAAAATATATCTATTTCTCTGAAAAGAAAAGTTACATATTTTAGAGCAGATTGAAAAAAAAAATTACAAAATTCAATCATTTTTCTGTTTGTTATGATTTTTTTTAAATTTCTGAAATCTTCCCTTAACTTCTAGCCTCCCTAACTCTGTTAATTGTAATAGTACAAGAAAAAGTTAAGAGGCCATTTTTATGTAGAATTGTCTGCTTTACAACTTTCATGAAAAACTTTTTTTTCTAGCTCTTACCCTTTTTGAGTTATCTTGAAAAAGCCCTTTGTTTTATCTTTTTCCACCCTTGGCCGGGGGTTGAACAAAAAATTACTCTCACTTATTGTTATAATATACCTTAAACTAACTCATATCAAAAATTCAGCCAAGTTGGCAAAATTTCGATTTAAAGGCTTAGTTAATTGGACTAATATGTACGTTTGTAAAGAAGCTCGTAGCGCATTATTCACAATTAAAAAACAAGCCTTTAAAATAATGAGAGTCCCAAAAACTCTTCAGCATCTCGCAGGGGGATGTTTAAACTTTAATTTAGGTACCTGGCAACATCAAAAATAAAAAATTTTAACCCGGAAATCGGCCGTTGAGAATCGTCATTTTCGCATTTTTAGCAACTTTAATTGTTTATAACTTTAAAACTATCAATTTTAGAGGCATAGTGCATATGAACTTTTTTGTTTATAATGTGCCAAAAAAACCGGAGTGAAAAAACCAATTTTTACAATTTGTTTAAAGAAAGTTTTCTTATCAATGTTAAAGAACATCTCACGAATCTGAATATGCAAAAAAATCGAGTCGGAAAATTTCTCCCACGAATGCGAGGTTTTCGCCTTGTCTATAAGTAAAACCTATTCATTCTTGTAAGTTTCCTGTATTAAAAAGAGTGTTAAATGATTATGACTATAACTAGATTTTGAGTAGGTATAAAATTGGTGAACCTTTTCTGAATAGTCATAATGTCATTAATTTTAACCAAGTATTCGAACATTGAAGCAAAACAGCTGATTTCCTAGTAGTCTTGTATTTGCAATTGGTTTCAAAATCAAGGTGCAGCGGATCCCAATTCTATTAACAAAGTGCTATGGACGGATGACTGTTTTTTTAGTAGTACTGTCATTTTAAATACGTAGGTGCCATACTACTCTTTGAAAAGCTATAAGTCAAACAATAAGGTATACGTAGCACAAACAGAATAATTAGTTGAACATAATACTATAAACTCAATTCAATTATAAAAACATAGTGAAAAAGTCAACAATATTAAAAATAATAAATTGTAATAAATTAACATTCAAAAACAATTATTATTAAGAACGGATTAAAAGCTAGGTTAATTACCGAATAATACGGTAGATTAAGATTCATTCTCGATATACCTTTGTGGGTCAGCGGTAAGGAGAGGTCTGAAAGGGGGTTTAAATAATGATTTTAAAATATTTTTTTATCGTACATATACATTTTAATTTATTTTAATTGTGTATTCGTATTATACTTATTTTTCCCTATTTTCCCTTAAAGTTAATGACATTATAACTGAATTGCCCTGTATTAATTTAGTAACCAAGTCTATTTTTTAAAATTCAGTTTTTAATTTGAGTATTTCTAAAGATTTTCAGAATGTAAACATGGGCGTAGCTAGGATATTTGCTTGGGGTGGGCCCAGAATTGTAAGCTCTTGAAGGCCTCAAAAAAAGATCACGCAATTGGCAACATACGATATAAAATTTCAAATTCTAATCACTCTTACGTTTGCTTCTAAAAAAAGGTTGCCCAGTATGTATTTACCGTTGAATTGAATTACGACTGTTGAATTGAATGTTTCGAGTCTCAATGATTATAATATTCAATTAGAGAAAGTAGAATTGAGTTTTAAAGACTGTTCAATTTATTAATTATGGAATTTATAGTCCTCGTGGTACATCTCAAAGATTATTGCTCTCTTGTTTTAATTTTAATAGGCTCTGTCGTAGGCGAATTATGCTTTCAATTATATTATTTTTTTTAAATTATAAATAATTTTTTATATAGTATGTCCTTGGATTGAATTTACAAGAGGACAAATGGACAAAAAAGCGGAAGATACGAAAAAAGTCATTCTGATAATGCTTGTTTAGAAAATACGAATTACCATGACGAACTACAATATTGTCATACAGGGTGGATGAAAAACATAAAAATGTTATTTTGCGAGTAAACATACCTTATATTGTACTGGGCGTGTCAAAAACACAAAAATGTTATATTCTATAACCTTATTTTGCAAGATACGAAAAAAGACATTCTTGATAAGAAATTTTGCTTGAAAAATGAATAAGAGTCAGTTGCCATCCGACTTATTGGGATTCCTACAAATTGTTCCATGACGTAGCGATGTGATAGATGACCATCTCCATAACATTTTATTATAAAAACCTTTTGCTCAGTAGATAGCATTTTGATGAGAACTATTTTACATTAAAATAATTACTTAATTAAAGATAATGAAACTTAATGTCATTATTATTTTAGGAATTAGTAGATACTCTGATTGGAGGTGTTCTAGATAATACTCAAGAAATTTTTTGATAATGTGACTGTGTGAATTCACTTCAGATAGATCACCCCAAACATAGAAGTCCAGGGAGTTTAGATCTGGCGATCTGGCTGGCCAAGACACTGGATCCTCTGCACCATTATGGTTAACATTGGCATTTGGTCTTCTACCTATACATCATCTCATATAATTTTCATTAAACCATTCTTGTATTATTTTCCTAAACTGCGCAGGAGCACCATCCGTTTGTATCCAGCTATTTTGTCGTATATTTAATGGAACATCCTTTAATAATTCAAATAGATGGTTTTCTAGAAAGTTTAGAAATTACTCCGAATTTCATGAGGATTTTCTTGTGACCAAATATCCAGATTGTGAAAATTCACTACCCCTCGCCTTGTGAACGTAGCCTCATCGGTCCAAAGTATTTCTAGTAAGAANTTTCTAGAAAGTTTAGAAATGACTCCGAATTTCATGAGGATTTTCTTGTGACCAAATATCCAGATTGTGAAAATTCACTACCCCTCGCCTTGTGAACGTAGCCTCATCGGTCCAAAGTATTTCTAGTAAGAATTCAAACAACCACTGATAAAAATTCAGGCGTCTCTCTGCATCTCCCGGAAGTAAATTTTGCACAGGTTGTAAATGGTACGGATTACTGCCATTCTTACGTAGAACTTTTCCAAATTTTCGATTTACTCACCCCAAATTGCCGAGACTTTCTTCGTGTACCTATTTAGCCGAGGATCGTCGTCATATGCTTTTAAAATTTCATTTCTGTGCCTTTCATTCCTTTGTCGTGATTTTCCAAATATTGTTTTAATCCAAAAAGATGAAAGCGATGAATGTAAAGAATATTGTTGATGTGCTTACAAATTGCACTTGCTTTTAAGCATAAACATAAATATTCTTGTAATATTATGGTTAGAAGTGTCTGCCACAAGGGGATTGTATTGGTATGAATAACTTGAGAACGGTGAACTTTAGGGAAAAAATTCAAGTTACCTTTTTTACGTATTTTGTGCATTAGAATACAAATTCGTTACAATAGTTTGTAGAAAATACAGTGGCGTAGGTTTTTTTATAAAAAAGGGGGTGATCCTGTCCAGTTGTACACCACTGGTTGAATCTTTAGAGCTTATATTTTAGGGAATACAAGGCCTACTATCATCTGTACTAAATTTTATTGAAATCGGTCTATGGATTCCGAAGATATAAACAAAAAATATTGTTTTTTAACAACATCAACACCCTGTATCTCTATAACGGGGCCGTTCCAGACCTATGTTTATAAGGCAAACACTTACTATTTTAAAAAGATCTATCTGCCCTCGAAGTTTCCTGCATAAAATTCGGACCACCCTGTATAATTACATGATCTCTACGCGTGTAAATTTAAGGTTAAGCGTAGGGCAGATGAGCCAATCTTGAGTTAATAGTGGGTTAAATTGAATTATATTCAATATATTCTAAAGATATTCAGCGTCGGTTCGCGGAAAAATCGGGAGAGCCTTCCTAGAGTAAATTTAGAGAGGATATTAAGGACCTCGGCGCGCCTCCATTATACGGGCAAAGGAAGTGGAGTCAGAGTCGCAGTTGCATTCGCAGTAAAAATGCATTTCACCAGCGACTTTTAAATTCAGATTTATCAGTGTGTAAATCTCACAAGTCAAGCGAAGAGGCATTTCTGGATCTCTGTTTACTTCTCCTCCGCTTATGTGTCAGTGTCAGGATGAGGAGCGGGAGAATCACTGTCACAGCCACGACTAAAGGGTAAAAACTACCTTAAATATTTCACAACTTAGTTTCAGATAAATTGTCTCATGAAAAATACAAGGAACGGCTTTTATGGCAGGGAAGGAAATTCATAGGTTTTATTCTTCTGCTAGACGTAGAAATAAATTTGTAAAAAAATTATGTTATATTGCCGTAGACATTCTAGAATTGCACCCTTGTGATTTGGAAGAGTTTGACAGTTTCTGTGATAAGAATTGACTAATTATTCCCACTTATTAAAACCACAAAACTGATAAGTACAGTTCTTCCGAGATCAGTTGAACATGTATAAAAACGCCTAGCAATAAAATTTGAGTTTCATAGGCGTCCCTAAAAAAAATTCTGCTAAAGGTAAAAAATTATAATAATAATTTGTATAAAATGTGTAGAAAATTTCTATTATATGTTCATTTGGCCAACAACATATTTCAATTATTTATCTTCTTAAACAATTTTATTATATTGATGGTAAATTTTGTTTTGTTCCGTTTCAAAAAGTCTCCAAAATGCCATGTTGTAATAATATTAGTAAACAAAATATCCCTCTTACTTCTCCCTTTCGCAATTGTAATATGAGTCATTAATATAAGATGCCTATAATAAATTAAAATTACCTGAATCACACCAGATTCCTCATTACTGCACTGCACTGCTAGGCAATTTGTCAACCTCTTGTCTACAGCTGAGATTTATGCCCAGTCGCCCAGTTCGGCTATCTGTGTACGCCGTTATAGGATCAAGAAATACATAAAAACATAAAAAAAATATGTATATATACAACTAAATAACAAATGAAAAAGAAAAAAATACAAACAAAACTATAATGATTAAAAAAGGAATGAAGCCAGTTCTTAGTGTCAACATAAGTATTTGGTATAAAGGAGACCATTGCGAGCACAATTGCGGATTTAAAAAATTTAACAATTATAATAAGGAGTCTAAATCACAGAGACTTAGATCTTCAGTCTATCCAACACATGGCTACCCGATCTATAGGGAAACCCAGAATTAGTTTCACGGGAAAAAGGTATGACATTACATTTAGTAATTTTTAAAGGTGGTTGATTTTTGTCATATCATACTCTGAGCAAGTCTAAACTCCACTGAAGTTGTTAACAACAGAGTTGTCACTACAGTAGATTTTCAAACCATCAGCGCATAGCAAAGGCGGATATTAAAATCATTGAAAAAAAGAACAAAAAAGCGGTGGTCCAAGTATCTAACCCTGAGGCACCTGGTTAAAGGTATGAAATTTGTGTCCACGATCCTGTACAAATTGGTGATGGCAAAGATGTGATTTCACAAAGTACGAAAGGGATTTACTGATGATAAAATATTCATGTTTGTGCGTGATTTAATTTATCAAATGCTTTGGATAAATCTGTTTACACAACTACCTTTGATTTAAAGTTTCAGCAACGAATTGGGTAGGATACACTAGATCAAATATAATATAGACCAGACGGGATCTATTTTGGTGTAGATGCTTTATATAGTATCGCTTTTGCTTTAATGGCTCCAAAATGATATAACAAAACATATATTTCAACACGTGCTGAACTTATTATTAAAGAAATAGTGAAAAAATTGGAAAAAATTCCATTTTATTCCTTTTTTTAACACAGTTAAAAAACTATTCATTTTAGAGAAAAATTGAAAAGGAAAAAAAGATTCGTAATTAAATTTTGTACAAGGTATACCTATATTCAAATAAAAAATACAACATTATTGCAAATATAGTAAAAACAACAAAAACAAGTGAAAAAAATTACAAAATTTTTGCGATTTTTTTAAAAGTTATATTATAGGTAGGATCTTCATACTTGACGAAAAAAAATCTTTTTGATATAATAAAACATCACACCAATTTTCGTTAAAATCGGTCCGATAGTTTTCTAGTATGTAATAATTTTGCAAAAATTGAAATTTTTGCAAATTTAATTGAGCCTAAATTAAGACTTCTAGATACTTGAACATTTTATCACATAAAAAGGGCACTCAAACTTTAAAATGCTTCGCAAAAATATTGTAATTTTTTTCATTTTTTTTTTGTTGTATTTGCTATATTTGCAATAATTAATAATTATTAATTATGTTGTATTTTTTTATTTGAAAATATATCTTGTGTAAAATTTAATTACGAATCTTTTTATCGTCTTCAATTTTTCTCTAAAATGAATAGTTTTTTAACTGTGTTGAGAAAAAGAGAAAAAAAAATGGATTTTTTTCCAATTTTTTCACTATTTTTATAAAACATCCATACACGGGTGTTTTGAAACAGATCCCGTCTGGTCTAATAGATCAGTTGATCAATTAATTAAATGGGACGATTCAGGGTCGGACTAAGTTTAGCGTAATAATTCATGATTAATTTTCAGCAACAGGAGGACATTTTATATCATGGGTTGCCTAATGAAAATTATTTATTCACGTCATCTATTATCCCTTCGAATGAACGCACTTATTAAAAAATTACCTCGTATACTAGAGGAAGAATTATCATTTTCGTCGCCCTGTATATTTCAAAAGTTCTTATATTTCTTGAACCAGTTCCGTGCGTTACTACTTCCTCCGGATTTTTTCCGCGATGCAGACTAAATTTTAAATTTCCCTTAGCTGCCCCCCATAAACTGTTTACAGCGACTCCGAACGCGATATATAAAACTCTCTTTACCCGTAATTCCAGCGAGAAAAATACCGCGCCACGCCAGTAATTTGTTCACTTATATTTCGGCTGCGTTCGAGGCACTTTACGGCTTTACATTCGTGAAGCCATTAAAAGGTTCATCGCAAAATCAACCCCTTGAGAAAATACAGGAGGAGGACGTGCTCCGTATATACAGCGCGCCTGATTTATCCGGCCCGGTCCCGGTGAATAATCGCAACCGGCCATGATCAACTGGCTAGATTGTTCGAGACGCGGGTGTTTATCATGCAAACAGGCCGCTACCAGTAATTGGGGTCACAGCATTTAGAAAATTAACTTTCAATTTAGCGTGTTCCACCGAGTTATGATTTATCGGAAGCGTTTGTTTTTCTTCTGTAGCCTACTTGACCGTAAACATTAAGCACGAGCTTTTCAAGTGATTTGACACAAACTCACTTCGCAGTTCCCTGATACGTTCATTATACGAAGCTGTATACAGGGTGTTTCTGAAATAGGTGCGTTTCTTCAAAGGGGTAATAAAGGACGCGAAAATAAACAATTTTCATTAAGCAGCCTCGGTCTAAACTGTCACAAATTACAGAAAATTAATAAAAAATTATTACGCGAAACTTAGTCCGATCCTGCAACGTCCCACTTCATCAAGTATTTACATTGCAGAAACTAAGTCAAGTTTTTTATAGAATTACCTAATATCGATTTATGGTAAGTAGTTTGTTACTAATATTTTTTAATTAATTCTAAAAAAGTCCTTAAAAGAGTACTAATTCGCGATACCCTCCTCACTTAAACTAACGTGTAAGCGTTTATTCATTCCTTTCGAGCGCGCCTCTGTCCTATCCACCGTGATATATGTGGACGAATAAATCTATTAGTCTAAGTAATGGCCGTCTGGAGGAAAATCCGTTGATTATATTGCTTTTTTGCGGATTCTACGTCAACAGCAACAACGACGAGAAACACAACAGAACGTACCGTTTTCGCTGTGTCACATTAATGAAAGGAAAACACGAAGACAGAAGACATAAAACATAAAAAGCCACGATAGTTTCAGCTAACTACAAGTAGATGTGGTGCTAATGATAGCTGCTCCCGACAGGTGACATGTCCCTGACTGCGCTCCGGCTAGGCAAAAACAAATATCTGATTGCACGCAAACTACGATGTCGCTGTATACGGAGATGGTGGCAGTGTGATGTTTCAACTGTCTTATTTAGTTTTCGTGATTAAGTTCTCATCATGTCATAGGTAACAATTTTAATAGTTTTCAGGTGAATGCAACACCTTTTTATATTTTTACGGCTGCTATAAAATATACAGTGTGTTCCCGGACAAGTGGAACGACCTTGATTTCATATCCGTAAAATCCAGTAAGCCTAGAAAGTTTGGAACATAAAATGTTTTCAGAAAAGTTTCGGAGAATGAAAAACTGGTATTTCTGTAATGCCTCACTTTGATATTTTGCTTGATTTTAGATTTTTCTCAAAGGTAGAAGACATCAAAATTTTGTACAAGTACTTAATTTTTTATTATGAGAAATTTGTCTCAATAACATTTTGTCATATCGAAAAAAAGGTACTTTAGTCGTAAAAAATATATCCCTAAAGAAATAGAATAGAGAATAGAGGATAGAGGATAGAGGCTAGAGGATAGAGGATAGAGGATAGAGGATAGAGGATAGAGGATAGAGGATAGAGGATAGAGGATAGAGGATAGAGAATAGAGAACAGAGAATAGAGAATAAAATAGATAGAATGGAGAATATAATAGATAGAATATGTCCCTAAAGAGAATAAAGAATAGTTTCTCGATATTTTGAAAAATACCAAATTAGAAATATGTACTTCAGAATAAATGTAAGTTCTTCAACTTACTTATATAGGGTGTTTCAGAAAGACCTCCCGTAAATACAGGGGGTGACAGTACGATAAAAAATAAGAATATTTTGTCTATCTCCTCTTGTTTTTCAGATACAGAGCGATAAAATAAATTTTTACGAAAATTTCCAAACGGTGAGAAATATTTTTTATGAAATTTGGTATTCCGGGGTTTTTAAGGACGTCAAATAAGCTGGTCTAATTATTTTTTGGATATTTCATAGAGGGCGCTAGTTATGTCACATTCCTATTACATTTTAAGTTTAAACAACGCATATATTCTTAGTAATATTTTAAACTTTAATTAACTTTATATCAAAATTTTAGTGACTTTAATTAGTCATTACTAGTTAGTCACTAAAAATCACTAAAATTTTGATATAAAGTTAATTAGAGTTTAAAATATTACTAATGTTTTGTGATATACAAACATTACACTTTATTGTTAAATTGGATTTGTTTAAATCGACGTATATCGATTTTACTAATTTTAAATTCAGCAGAACTGAATTTCAAAAGGTCATTTCTTAATACTAACATTTTTTGTCCGACAAACTCGTGCAGCCTATTGAGAGACACTATTCATAACACAGGATGGAAACAAATGGTCGTGTGGGGATGTAGCTCAGTGGTAGAGCGTTCGCTTTGCATGTGAAAGGCCCCGGGTTCGATCCCCGGCATCTCCAGTACTTTTTTATATTTTTTAATACTTTATTCTGTAAAAATTGTTATTTTAGCTCTATGGTGGTAGAATATCCTACGATTAGGAATTAAAACGTATTGTAATGTACAATTTAAAGGATGTACCACCCGGCGTTATGTCGATGTCGCTTCTACAAAGAGGATTATAAAATATATATAATCCTCCGGCCACGTATGTTCTGACAGGTGAATGAATTATAAATAATTTTCCACGAGAGATAGAATTTTATATCTAGCCTGTCAGATTAAAAAGTTAGCAGGGCAGTCTAGAATTGGAAGTTGGCTGGATGAAATTATAAAACTGGATAGGTAGTTGAAGGGTTAACTTTGTTATCTGACGTAAATAATTCTGGGCTTTCCCGAACCAAAATAAAATATTTCTAAAACGTACATTGTCAAAAAGTTACAAATAAATGATTTATTTAACTCGTAATTCGTAATGCAACTTACACTAAAATAATTCGTATCTTTTCTCCTAAGGTAGGTATATGTCTTGAATTTTATTATTTTGAAGGAATGAACTTAGTAACTTTTTTAAATTAACTGCTAATAGATAGATAGATGGTTTATTGACAATATTACAAAAGTATGTATTTTTGTCACAACATATTTTTAAAAATATTATCAAAATTTGTTACATAAAAAACTTCGAACAATAAGCAAATTAATATTAAAACAAAATTAATTATTAATTATTAGTAACATTAAAAACTCTTATTGTAAACGAATGTGTTCGCTAATTATTCAACAGTTGAAGACTCGTCTATTTAGGCCAAGAAAATAAAATTTTTACTCGAAAAAATTCCTATCCGCGAGATTATTATAAAATTATCTAAAGGAACATAATACAAGACATCTATCATCTAGTGAGTCAAAAATTTTAATAGGTAACTTTTTTATTTAAACAAATAAGTGAGGAAAACAGTTTTTTCATTTTACAGGGAAAACCATCAATTTTAGCGAAAAGTGACTCTGAGACAGCTTGTAGGGAATAAAATTATCTACAAAATGAGACTTGTTAAATTAAAATCTGTTAATAAACAAAAAAGTTATTGCAAAAAAATAAGAAAAGTGCCCATTTCTTAATTTGTTTATAACCATCGCAATTATTGTTAAAATTTTATTAAACCTATAACAAGTTGAAGGTTTTGTCATACTTTAAAAGTGTGCCAAAAGTGGGCGCTGTAGGTGAAAAAGTTTTCGCACAATTCAATTTGTTTATAACGGAGGCTCCAAAAGTTATGAATTTTAAGCCTTTGTACAGGCGTTAATTTTCAACCAAACATGATTCTGAAAGCGTCATTGTAATCTTAAAGACGTAATTAAACGACCTATTAAAAAATATCACCGTTTTTTGACATTAACATTCTCAAATTGTGCATTAAAAAACCGTACGTTTTTCGCTTATAAACAATTTGAATAAAATTGTTGCTATTTATGCTACCTCACCGAAAATAGATGCAATGGATAGCTGGCAAGAAAATAAAAATTTTTTAAAAAAAGCACCCTCTACGACCAACAGGAGCCAAGATAGAATTTTTTTAAATCGTAGCGCAATTGTTAAGAGTAGTGTTAAGATTTGAATTTTTTGCAAAATAAAGTTTATGACGTAAACTAGGATTTTCCGTGATTTGCATGGAAAAATGTGGAAAATTAACGACTCACGAGCCCTTTAAAGAGAAGGTACTTACTACTAGTCGCGCGCGCGAGAAAAGTGAAATCCAAAGTTCAAATTGATGCGCGTTGTAAATTTTGCAATATCTCGGCTTCTATTCATCGTAGAAACTTTTTTAAACTGGGGTAACTCGACGAAAAAATAACAATGGACATATTTACGAATTCGTAGAATAGCCCTGAACCCCAGAAAAAATGCATCTTTTATACTGAATTTTTTTTAATTTACAAAAATGTCACAAAAATTATTGTTAAATGATTTTTTCGAGTTTCTCTCTTTTTTCGCTAATTTTCCTGGTCTAATTCTATGTCATTTCACTAAAGAACTCAATAAACTATTTTGCTATTTTTAAGTATTAAATTTTTAACTTCTTTTCGATTTACTGACTGATATTCTTTACCGAGATGAGACATTTTAAAACAGTACATAACAATTTCGACGAATGTTCTCGTTGACTAAACAATTAATGTCATGTGTAAAATGCATGGCTGGCATGGGTTTCTCTACATATTGATTTTGATGATTCGACTTCAAAATGTCAGGTTTGATTTTTAAGTTTTTTCTCAATTTTGGTGTCAGTTTTTCACTCACTTAAATTATTCCAGGAATTTTTCCTTGGTAACGAATATTTTTAGAAAATTATCAAAATAATACATGATATAATAAAATAATTATTTAAACACTAATGGTAACATTGTTGATAACATTTTTAATGCATTATTCCTAGCCAACTTCTATAAATAACCTGTTCTCACAAAGAGATAGATAGTTGCAAATGTTACTACCGCAAAATACTATCTATAAAACTCTCTCGATCCCGTAACGCGCTTACCATAACAATAAACATTATAATATATACTTGACGCGAACTATGCGACTATGAAAATATAACGACAGCTGTAAAAACTTTCGCAAATAACGATTTAAACGAGTTATGTGTAAATTTTAGGACCGAAGTTACACCATTGTTTGTCCATACAAAACTGCATTTGATGACGGCCAACTTGCAAAACACAACTGCCTCGTAGTTTTTAATTGATACCGGTATTTAATACAACGATGGGAATGGCATGGTTAAACGAACTTTTACAACTAACAGCGTTACGAGTTTTATACGGATTTTTGGCCTCGTCGTAAAAATTTACATCTCAAAATCAAATGCAACGCTCGTTTTTTTACCAAAGAATTAGAGATTGTTCTCGTTCGGAGTATCGCCCCACATTGGGCGCCATGTTCTTGTGTGGAGTTTTGCCCCACTTTGGGCGCCATGTTTCCCTATGGGAGTGTTGCTCCACGTTGGGCGTCATGTTGTTGTTAGCAACGGCGGATTTTTTGTTTTAGTTTTGAGTGCAGTGTTTAAGTTCAAGTGCTTTCGAAGAGTCCCAGTCATTCGCAATTTTCCTGTGGTTACCTCTCAACTTTCCTCGATAGAAAAGGGCCCACGTGAAATAAAATTCAGTTTCTCGTTCCGTGGAGTGAAACAAGAAGTCAAACTCCACAATTGTACCATACCCTCAAAATTATCAGCCGCAAATTTAAAAATGAAAACCTAAAAATGTGTTCTTCCGAACGAGAACATGGCGCCCGACGTGGGACAACACTCCCCAACGAGAACACGATGGCCCCCATGTGGATAAATGAGGTAGTAGAGATTATTTTTCTTTCTGTAATTTATCTGATACATACACACCAGGAAGAAGTTACTTATACAGGGTGTCCCATTAATATTGCGAAAAAATTAAGGGAATTTCCTTGACCAAAAATAAGAAAGAAAGTTCCTATAAACCTATGTCCGAAAATGCTTCATTTCGGAGATACAGGGTGTTGAAATTTAGAGAAAATACTAGGTTTTTACTAATATCTGGAGAACCCTAATTCTGATTTTTTTGAACTTTCTTTCTTATTTTTGGTCAAGGAAACTCCCCCTGAATTTTTTCGCAATATTAATGGGACACCTTGTATAGAGTTCCATTTTAAAAATGGTGAATCAGTTTTAGCTTTTAGAACCCAATTCATTGCAGCACATCCATCTACAAATTCAGTTTGAAAATAAATATTATGTAAAATTTTCACCTACCTTTCTATTGACAGTGCAATTTGATTTTAAACCTATTAAAATCGTTACCTATAAAAAAAATATAAAAGATATGTCAATAACAGCATTATTCTTATAAATTGCAGGCTATTGCGGCAATGGAAGTTTGAGGAATGATACTTGTTCATATAAAAAACAAATTAAGCTTTTAGCATTACACAGACCGACAAGACTTTAAACCGGAAACCAAACTATACTCCCTCGGAAGCTTTTGATGAATCATATCCGAATCCGAAGACAGGATTTCCCCTTAACGTCAGGTTTTCGAGATATCTTAATCTAAAACTGCAAAAAACACTGGTTCTTCAGGTTTTCGGTGTCGCTGATTACGAATCAGAAGTCAGAATAACAAACTTCAAAATTTCGGATCAAATATGGCGGATGGAATCGTTGGATTTAGAAAAGAAGAGAGCTTTCAGATGCTATAATATGTTTTGTGGAGAAAAACTAATTAAAGTCTTAACCGATTGTCCCTAAAAATTGAAACTCTATGTAACCTGAGGGGTTATTTCTTTATCTATCTATCTATCGTTTTGACCAGTATCATAACGAGTCTGGATTTCATAAAAGTTCACTATTTAATTCTCGAAAGGGAGTTTATAATTATCATAATACTTTAATTGATACGTGGGAAATGTTGTATGTCCAGAGAATGAATTTTAGGCACTTACCATCTATTGCTTACGTAAAATGTAATCCAGTGACTGGCTGTACAGAGTGACACTGAAGTTGAAAGAAACAGAAAGAAACATCAAAACTTCCAGGAAGAGTTTTAATAACAATAAACAAAACAAACAAACAAACAAAATAACAACACAACGGCTCGAACAACATTATTAATTAATTTATTTACACGCGACAGCGTACCGAGATTCATGGCAAAATTTTGGAAAAACTTTATCCATTATTAAATTTAATTAATTAGCCCGAGCCTCTAAAGTTAATTACACTGCTCAATGTGAAACCCAAGCAAGAACTGCCTTTCTTGCAGATCTTTCTCGAATTCGCCACGTCCATTTCTTGGGTCCAGAAGTTTCTGTTCTTATCTTATTGGCGGGGACCTGAATATCGGGACGCTTGGTATAACTATACTAGGTTAATAATTACCTAATTGACTGGACTTACATTTATATAAGAACTCCGAAACTAAACTTACTTACAGTAACCCTAGCCTTCCTCTAGCGACTCCGTATAGCAAATACGAGGCGGATTAGTCAATCTCATTTAATATCTTCTTAATAGCTTGGAAAATCCGCCGAAAAACCAGCTAATTGATATCCTTTTCTTTTTCAGTTATTATCAGTTTAACAATTTAATTTAATTCTACTTTGGAATCTCTACGCTCTTCTCGTGGTTTCGCGCGTTATTAAAAATATCGATTTCTCTCTTTATACCTGCTCAACACATGGCTCCGACTCTAAGTGAACTTATTCAAAAAATATTGCTAAATTTCTCCGAAGGACAACGCTAACCTACTTGAGAGCCCTTCACTTTCGATCATTTGTGTTGACTGAAAAATTTTACTTTTTGGCACATCCGTTCCAAGAACTAACAAATAAATTACCACGCGACCCGGCTTTTGTTACATCTATATGAGTATCTTCCCCCTACAAACATACATTTTTTCTCGAATTCGCGAAAAAATAAAATAAGCAATATTATTTATAGCGGAACGGGGCACGTGAAAGTGAGCCTGCTGAACTAAATGACCCGTAACTAACAGAACGGGGATAAAAATCACTATCTGAGAAGAAACCTTAACAAGATCTCGCGGTCGGNGTTTTTGTTTTATTAATTTTATTACCAATGTTTTCTGTCTGAATTTAAAAAAAAATGAACAAAAAATCAAATAGTTTATATTTGTAAAAATTAATAATTATTAAATAGGTTAATAAAATAAAACATAATTGGACTTCTATTAAAATTAAACATAATCTGACATATTTTTAGGAAAAATTATTATTAGTTTAGCCTTGTAAGATCTGAAGATGAGGTGTAAAGTTTGACCTCGAAACCGGTAGTCTTTTTAAAAATAAAAGGATTGTGAGAAAATTGGACCTTTTCATATTTCTAAAATAAGTAACTGATTATTCAGGTTTTCGGTGTCGCTGATTACGAATCCGGAGTCGGAATAACAAATTTCAAAATTTTGGATCAAATATGGCGGACAGCATCGTTGGATTTAGAAAGGAAGAGTAGTGCTTTCAGATGTGATAACAAGTTTTGTGGAGACGAGATAATTAAAGTCCTAACCGATTGTCCCTAAAAATTGAAACTGACATTGACAAACATAGGTACATTTTTTCTTGAATCCGCGAAAAAATAAAATAAGCAATAAGCATTTACTGACAGCGGAACCGGGTACGTGAAAGTGAGCCTGCTGAACTAAATGACCCGTAACTAACAGAACGGGGATAAAAATCACTATCTGAGAAGAAACCTTAACAAGATCTCGCGGTCGGATTGTCACAGAGCTCAGGAAAATTGCTTATAATTGCTTATTAGAACCCTGCGCCCCCTGCATTCGTCGGATTATAATGCCAGACGCCAGCGACGACGTTATTTTTTCCTTTTGTTTCACTTCGACCAACGAAGCACGCAGCGAACCTGATTACAGCTCATCACGGTTACAGAATCCCCGGTTTCGGTAACGGCGAGGATCCCCAATAAATCGCGAGTAAGAACAAATAATCTACTTATAAATATTGATACCTATTTAAAAAAATGTCAAGAAGTCGTTTTATCATAGTATTGTCGTCCAAATTTCTTAATTCCTGTGATATTTTGAATTTCTGGAGACAATCGCAAAAACCAAATCTGGCAATATGCTCGGAAGTTCTAGCTTTCTCTTTACAATTGCAATTTACAGCTGGCTGGGCATCGTCTTGCTCTCTAAACTTTCCCTCATTGCCAAGCACCATCCCCGCCCGCATTTAGAAGGATAATGCCGACCATTGAACGTTCGCCGCTACGTAGTCGACAGTTTTCTCCGAAAACGGCTTGTTTTCAATGGGAATTGCGCCCATACGTTATACCGGAAATAAGCTACAAAGACGATCAGAGATAGCCGGCTAAGAATCTCTCCGGCCAAACATATAAAACACATTTAAAGTTATGCGTTCCCGCCTCGATGGCGCGCTGGATACATCCTGCGACCAGCGGCGGCGATTTAGAAACTTCCAAAAGGGGCTATCAAAATATGATATATACACAATGAGGAGAGTCATTGAATATAAACAGCCAACAGTTGCACATTTGTAGATGTTTTAGACAGGGTTCATAGTTCAAAAGTAATACTAGACCAGGACGGATCTGTCGAAATATCCCACTTCTTGGATGTAAGAGGGGGCAAGCTAATTTTTGCTGAAGTACCTTCTGTACAACTCATATAATTTTTAAAAAATATTTTAGTTGCTCCGAGGGCATTCTAATTTAGGTAAAAAAAACTTTAGAGTATAAGAAAACAACACACCAAATTTCATTAAAATCGGTTCTATAGTTTTCAAAAATTAATTTTTTGAAAAAAATTTTGAAAATTTTTTTCGAATTTTCAAAATGTTGCACAGCCGCAAATAAAGCATCTAGATACTTGAAAATTTTTTCACATAGAAAAGATCGTTCAACCATTCAAATGGTTTTTGAAAAATTGAAATCAGTTGATTAGGACGGACACAGTAAATTTTTAAAGTTAACACTTCTTTTTACATTTTTAAATAATTAGATTACATTTATTAACTTGCAATTTAGTTTTTTTCAAAAATTATAATTTTAAAGTACCTACTCGGGAAGACATTTCTTAAAAAAAAGTTAAATTCCGTTTATTGGTTCTCGAGATATAAGCGGTCAAAGTTTATCGGCATTTACCGGTAATTTTTAAACAATTTAGCAATAATCTTTGGCTTGTGGCTTCGGTTTTCCGAGTTGTAAGCTGGAAAAAATTTTCATATCCATAAGTTATTGGCAACATCAGGGGAAAAGCTGTCGCTCGCACACGCGAAAAGTGACTCAAAACACGAAAAATGGGGGAGCTTTCGCTCCGAGACTGAATTCGGAGGTTCAAAATGCGAAGGTATGAAAAAATTGTATTATCTCGGCTTCTAATGGACCAATTTCGATCTCTTTTTTAGTCCGATGTCTCGCGAGCCAAGGAATTCGAATATCGTAATGCCAACTGTCTATTTTGCACATATTTCATTATAAACCAAGATTATTATTTATGCATTAAATATGTTGTATGTTTTACCCCATGCTATTGCATTTTTTCAATGAAAAAATTTGTTTATGTATATATTTCAACACTCCGAATATGAATGTATTTAGTTATAATTATTACAATTATTATTTAAATCATTTTTGTTAATACAGATTAAAAAAATTTATTTTTATTTGGAAATTAATTTTTTTGTTAAATACAGAAAATAGTACTTTAAAATTATAATATTTGAAAAAAAACTAAATTGCACATTGATAAATGTAATCTAATTGTTTAAAACTAAAAAAGAGTGTTAACTATAAAAATTTACTGTAGCCGTCCTAATCAACCGATTTCAATTTCTCTAAACCATTTGAAAGGTTGAACGGTCTTTTCTATGTGAAAAAATTTTCATGTATCTAGATGCTTTATTTGAGGCTGTGCAACATTTTGAAAATTCGAAAATTTTTTTTCAAAATTGTTTTCAAAAAATTATTTTGCTAAAACTATGGAACCGATTTTAATGAGATTTGGTGTGTTGTTTTATTATACTCTAAAGTTTTTTTTACCAAAATTAGAATACCCTCGGAACAATTAAAATATTTTTAAAAAATTATCCAAAAAAACTTTATTATTTTGCCCTCTTTTTAATCAATTATTGCTATTTTGCAACATTGCATTGCGGTAATAAATTTAAATATTTTTAACTTTCGGTATATTGTGCAAAATTCAATTCTAAAACTTTTTTTCCTCTTCAATATTCTTCCAAAATGCATAGGTTCCAAGATATAAGTAAAAAACTCAGGTATTTTTAAAATTTTTTAAACATTTTTGCTATTTTGAAAATGTTCCGGACCTCGTCCAGATCTAGGGATCTACACTTTTATTATGTGAGTTGTGCTGAAGGTAATTCAGAAAAAATTTGCTCACATCCACCTCAAATCAGATTCGCCCTGGTCTATATAGAATTCCCTGATTTTTTCAGGTTTTGTCTGTTTTAATTGTTATTTATGCACTAAACCTTTTCTAGACTGGACTCCATAATCTATTTTATCCCTAAAGAACGTCTCTAAAGGTTTCAAAACCACAAATAGTTTTCTCTTTCAAGAACCCAGGACCGTCTTCTACAATATTTCCAATTGCAAACATCAAATTCCCTGACTTTCATGAATATTTTTAAAATTCCCTAACTATTCCCTGTTTTTTATAAAGAATAATGAATTCCCTGACTTTCTCCGGTATTTCTGGGTTTCCAGATCGTCATGAACTCTGTTAGAGGCGCAAGGTTCTGACCTTGCGCCTTGAGGTCAAATTTAAGGGTAATTTAAGCTTATTTCACCTTCAGAGGGGTCAATCTGACCCAAAATTAAATATACATCTCTGAACGTAGAATTTCCTGTTCTTTCAATTTCTGGATAAAATAAATGGAGGTTTCCATTTTAAATTCTAAAGCTGACCTTCAAAAAACCCCTAAGTTGGACCCTGGGGTCAAACCAAGGTCATTATCATACGGCCTCCTTATAAGTCACTCAGGTGGAGGTCATGCTTCAAAGTTATTCGGGGTAATCGATTCAAATGGGACATGGTGTATGTTTAATGATACTGAATCATCAACAAATAAGTAAAGATAAGAAAATAGAGTCTTTACGAAGATACAATTCAATGTTTTATTTAAGAACTACCCCACTTTTTTCAACGATTTTATTCCTAATTTTGTTTCAGTAAACTGCCAACTAAATTCTGGACCCTTTAGGCGACGCTGTACCCAACATGTAACGGAGGACGCAAATCTCAGCTTATTCCAAAAGGGGTGAGCGCTAGCAGACGCAGTACGTCGCCTATTCTGCATCTTGGAACGAGTCCAAGTCGGTACGCAGATGTGCTTTTTGCCGGGCCTCGGGAATATATGTGATAGCCCTAATGCCATGATAATTAGTTGTAATGGTTTCGCTTCTTGTGGAATGTACATGTTACGTTACTGGTTGGGACGCAGCTGCACTTTTTGATGCATTTAATTAGATTTGAATGTTCCCTCAAAGCCAGTCCAAAAAGAGAATATATTCAATTTCAGACGAAAGCTCAAGATAAAACAAAATAACTTCGACAAATGAGCTGGTTTCATTTTTATTTGTCGAACGTTAAGGAGGTATAACGGGGTCCGAGGGAAGTGAGGAGCGCAGGGGGGCCTTTTCCTTTTCTTATGGGACTAAAACCCGCTGCCAATTTGAAAAAATTAAATTCTATTGAAATTATTTGCGATAAACATTATCTATATAGCAAAGAAATCTACTCATATGCACATAGCAAACATATTGACTAATTAACCACATAAAAATATCATATTTAAGTAGTTTTAAATTATATTTAGTGAACGCATAAAGACTATGTGGCAACAGCGCTAATAATGGACTAGCAGTTGTATACACTGCGAACCTGCAGACCTCAGACATCGGAGATATTGTGCGTCAAATTCCGGTAAAGATGCGTACGCGTTCAAAAATGTATTGTGTGTAAACTATGTACAATATAATTATTATATATAGCAAATATATCGTATTATACTCGCGAGGATTTGTATCCTTTATTTAAAATCCGTAAGTCATGTGAACTGGTAAAACAACGAGAATTATGTTAATTTAGTTCTAAAGAAATGAAATGTCACTCGCGCCCATCTCTCGTCCAAGTCAAAGAAAATATTGGATGCAATTTTGAAGGTTCTGTGATAGAAATTACATTATTACTCACTGTTCTTAATCTCTATTTAAGTAATGTTACAAAAGTTTTGCAACTATAACTAATTTTTTAGATATAAAGTTTGCTGAGAAATATTTATGTTCCTTTGTTATTCCGTACAAATGCTTTTATCTCAAGTATTACTAATTATATTAATCAAGTAAAGAAAACTTTATGTAACCCTAAATATTGCTGGGTAATGATTACGATGTTTTTATAAACCATTAAATATATTAAAAGGATTTATCAACTGTATTTTTTATTCCAATAAATATATCACAGCTTCCTAGCCTTTTTTAATTAATTTAGTTTTTTAAAAACATAACAAAATATAATCTGTTGTGGATAATTTATTGTTGATAACAATGTACATGGGATTTAGGGAAAATGTATATGTTTGAATTCAATTTCGTTTTTATCAAGTCTTTCAATTGTATTCCCTCCTTGCTGTCAGCTGATTGCGACGTTGCCACATTAATCCTCAAATCAGACAGAAATGCAATTACTGGTTTCTGTTTCTAATTAATCCAGCTGTACTATGTTCCAAACTTAAACATGTGTAAAACATTAGTTTTACATAAAAAATAAGAGAATACTGTGTAGGTACTATCTATGGAAAAGTTTTATTTCACAATTTCTACATGTTTTTCTCAGTTATGGGCAAAAAAGGGCCGCACCGTCCATCTTCGCCATATAAACCTATGTTAAAATGAACTTTCAACAACAATATCTCAAAATCTAGATTCAAAAAAATTTCAAATAAATATGATGCACAGAGGAAGCACTGGCTAATACGCTATAGAAATTTCAAGTACATTTGTACATTTGAGTGAACCCGATATACCTCCTTAAGTAATAGAAAATCAGATAGAAGAAACTGGAAAATGTCATCGGTATCTCATTCAGTTTTCAAGATCCTATTCCCACATTGGTAAGAAATTTTCTTCAATTTTTAAATGTTAAACAATTTAACCATGTCACTAATAAAAATTACAGGATTTTGGATTTAGTAGTATCTACTCATACACCAGTTAAGTACTAGGAAAAATTAAAAGTACAATTTTCTTGAATTTTTTAGTGATTTTAGAAAGTCTGTATCTCCTTATCAATATCAAAAAAGCATGAAGTCTCTAGTTTCAAGATCTTTAGAGAGAACATTTTTTTGAGCCGAAAAAAAATTTTGTTAGCTTAGTTATCCAGTAAATCCAAGAGCAGTTTTGAAAACTTAATAAATTCTCTACAAGGATCTCTAAAAAAAATGTTTCAAAAATTCCTTGACCTTCGCAAACACCCAATCGACACTGTTCTACAAAGACTGTGCATATTTTTTATTGTAGGTACTTTAAGCTATTCACATCACACTGAATCGCGTCACCCAAACTAACGTCATGCATAAACCCCGATTCCGTTTACAGAAATAACGTTTTTAATCAGAGATTAAAATAAAAGGAGCGCACAAAAGTTACGTGTTCGGAAACGATCTAGGGGTTTCAGGAAGCAGGCAGCCGACTGTAAAATCAGAATCCCCCGCCTTTGTTACATACGTCGTTAACTTCATTCCAGAAATGAAAAATAAATAAGGAGACGTACACATCGGCAAGTTTCACTTACCGCGAATGGCTGAAATTGAATTATCTCGCATCCACGTACCTGAAAAAGACAAAGCAAACGTCAGTGGGGCCAAAATAAAACACACGTGATATATGTCGCGCTTACAATCCCTGCTGCACAACAAAACAGTATGACACTTTTTAGACAAATATTAAATCTCAGATATTTGTTGAGGAAACAGATTTTTCTCATTGTAGATAAAAGATAAAATAAACATAATCTGAACGAACATTATTCTTTAATGAATTTAAAGTTTTGTGTAACAATAATTTGACAGCTAACTTGACAAATATCAAGTTATTTAATTGTTTTGGAGTGTTTTCTGGTCATGGCCAATTTGACAACAGGTCCGATACGAGAAAAAGTGTCCAAAAAAATAGCAAATTGCAAATGTCTTTAAAAGTAGTAACAGCAACCCTAACAATGCTTATATGGCTTGAAAGGAAATTTCAATCTGCATACGACACAGTAAAAAAGTACTGGGTGTTCCGTTTTAGTTAACAAAGTTATAGCTGTTTGAAGTTATTAAAATGCAACAGCAAAAATTAAATACCTGGTATTGATTGTTTTAATTTATTGGTATACCATAATTGAATCAGGGCGGATCTGTCGAAATATCCCACTTCTTGGATGTAAGAGGAGGCAAGATAATTTTTGCTGGAATAC
The DNA here is from genome assembly GCF_000390285.2 of Anoplophora glabripennis. Classification (NCBI taxonomy): domain Eukaryota; kingdom Metazoa; phylum Arthropoda; class Insecta; order Coleoptera; family Cerambycidae; genus Anoplophora; species Anoplophora glabripennis. The sequence continues at coordinate 225,403 of NW_019416213.1, read as the reverse complement.
CTTCAATACAACTCACATAATAAAAGTGTAGATCTCTAGATCTGGGCGAGGTCCGGAACATTTTCAAAATTCAAAAATGTTTAAAAAATTTAAAAAAGTTTTAGAATTGAATTTTGCACAATGTACTGCAAGTTATAAATGTTTAAATTTATTACCGATGTTGCAAAACAGCAATAATTGATGAAAAAAAGGCAAAATAATAAATTTTTTTGGATAATTTTTTAAAAATATTTTAGTTGCTCCGAGGGCATTCTAATTTAGGTGAAAAAAACTTTAGAGTATAATAAATCAACACACCAAATTTCACTAAAATCGGTTCTATTGTTTTCGCAAAATAATTAAAAAAAAAATTAAAATTAAAAATTTTAAAAAGTGTCTATTTTATCTGAGTTGTTTATTTATATCTTGGAACCTATGCATTTTGGAACAATATTGAAGAGGAAAAAAGTTTTTTCTTATTAACTGTTAATGTTTAAATTGTGATTTCTTTAAATTAAAATTAAATTTCTTTAAATTGTGATTTTTTTACAACTACTGATCCTGTCTCCATAAGCTCCCGATGATGGTTAATGACAACTGTCACAGAATACAATTGATTGTTTATTGCGAATGGCAGCCACCTACGATTAACACTTTAAAATTTCATATGAACCTCGATATGCATTCAATCACATTTAGCCATTTTTTCGAAAAACGCTGCTTTTTAAGAGACAAAAAAGTTTTTAAATTCCCTGGAGTTTCTAAGGGGCTACTAATTTTTTTAAAAATTAATACGCAACTAAAGTTCGGTGGCTCCAAAAGCAAGGGGGCCCAAGAAAAAGTGTCTTGTGGGGGCTCCTTGCCAAAAAGCTTATCAGCATCGCATTCTACATGTCATAAAATCCTTGTGTACCAAATTTGGTGGTTCTTGTGCGATAGAGCTCTGAGATATACAAAAATTAAATTTTTAGGGGGCTTGTTTCAGGGGGCTATGTCTCCGAAAGGGGGCCGCACTTATCAAAAATAAAAAATACGGGTCCCTTAAATTTCTCTTAAGAATTTCTGACCAAATTTTGTTGCATTTATTTCGGGACACCCTCAGGTATCTAGATGCTTTATTTGAGGATGTGCAACATTTTGAAAATTCGAAAATTATTTTTCAAAAAATAATTTTGCGAAAACTATCGAACCGATTTTAATGAAATTTGGTGTGTTGTTTTATTATACTCTAAGTTTTTTTTGTACCAAAATTAGAATGCCCTCAGAGCAATTAAAATATTTTAAATATATTATCCAAAAAACTTGATTAATTTGCCCTTTTTTCATCAATTATTGCTATTTTGCAAAATCGATAATAAATTTAATTTTTTAACTTACAGTACATTGTGCAAAATTAAATTCTGACACTTTTTTTCGTCTTCAATATTCTTCCAAAATTCATAGGTTCCAAGATATAAGTAAAAAGCTCAGATAAAATGCGTATTTTTAAAAATTTTTTAAACATTTTTGTAATTTTGAAAATGTTCAGGACCTCGCTCAGATCTAGCGATCTACATTTTTATTATGTGAGTTCTACTGAAGGTAATCCAGAAAAAATCTGCTTGTCCCCTCTCACATCCACCTCAAAACAGATCCGCCCTTTACAGGTACCAAAAATTCCCTTGGAATCACGCCTCTGAAAAGAGTTACTAGCATCTCTGCGGACCCTTGCATTTATCAAATTTTCTCTTTAAAAGTTAATATCTCAAGATCTATAACGCGTAGGTATAGGGAATATTTAACAAAATGACCCTCAAATTTCACGTAGAATCCGAAAATGTAATGATATATAGGGTGTCCCATTTAAAACAACGAAGTTGGGGTCGACTTCCGGTGTAACCGGAAGTGCTGGAGAGTCCTAGATATTTTAGTTGTGTTCGCCCTAGGGACATGTTGCGAAATTTTCAAATTTTTGGAGCAATACTTTCCTAGATATCGATCGACGCAGTTCCCAGTGAGACACCCTGTATATATTAGGTTTAATATCAACAGTTCACGTTAATTTCAAAAATAATTTTACATATTTAATGACGTCTGTAACCTCTTCAACCACTCCATTCAGATTTAGGGACTATTAATTGACAATGCCAATCGTGCAATGTTGGCTGCCTGTGTTCGACTGTCACGTGGCTTGTATTCATTTATAAGAGCTCTGCTACAGTCGCCGAAACATTTAAATTAAACCAACTGTTCGCACACCGCCAATTAGAGCCCGACACCACCAAGGGCAGCGACGTCACCAAACAACAGAACATCTGATGTCATTACGAGGTGAAAGTCTAGAAGGCGGCGGTAACGGGATCCTGAAAATGGCGGGTACACCGGGGACACGTCGGAGACAATCGGATATCAGGGGCTCGAAATTTTCCGCGACAGGTCGGGCGTGCGATGGAAATGCCAAAAGGCAGCGGAATAATATGCGGCGATGTTGCTGAATTGCATTCTTACGCCTCCGGGCGGGATATAGATATGAGACGAGGCTGATGTGGCGGAATCGCGATACAGTTTGCGGGATAAAAAGGTCTAGACTGGAAGTTTTACACCGCGTCGAGCGCTTGTATCATGTTTGAATATATAAGTCGGAGGCGCCGGGGAGGATAACTAGGTGACTCTGCGAATCCCGGCGATCGGTCGGAGGAGGAATAGAAATTGAAATGCAAACAAGAGAATATACATCACCGATTTACAATATCTAGGTATATTGAGGCGATATAAGATCAATTTTTCTAGCATTTTAAAAATAGTAATAATAACCTCACTTGTCCGAAAGTTTTTGGTGCGTAGAATCCGAATCTGGCGTAAGAATTACTCCTATACGTCACGTTTCCGAGATATCCTAACCTAAAAGTGCAAAAAACACGTTTTTTTGCTATATTTGAGATTATATCACAAAGCGAAATTTTTTTTCCGTCCTGCCAGACCGTCAAATTATGTACAATCTTAAAAAGAAAGACAAGAAAAATATTTCCGTTTAGTTCCAGTACTAACAAAGGTTTGTTTAATTAAAAGTCGTATCAATATTAACGTTACATTTTCTAGTATGTAACAAGTGCCTATTAATTTACATTTAAGTTGCTAACCAGATCATTAATGAACATACCAAATAATAAAGGACCAAGAATGGAACCTTGAGAAACTCTTGGAGAAACTCAAGGATTCTGGCACGTCAAATATGTCCAAGCTTTTGAAGTAAAATGAGTGATTATCATATTGTACATGTAAAATGAATCAGGTTAAATTTATCAACCTTTTTGAAAATTGGACCACTTTTGAACGTTTTCATAGGTCATTTTTTAAAAGGACGAGAAAGAATCTGAGTACAAGACTTATCAGAGATCCAGGTTCATTTTAGATTTAGTTCTGAGTTCTGTTTAAAGCCGAAAATCTTTGGGTTTCTCTGGTCATAAATATGTATAGTGTTGTTAATAATATTGTTTATTGTCCATTTCACAACGCCTGCAACTTTTGAAAATATTTGCCTTCCTTGTTTTATATTTTGTTTGAATTTTTGAGAGTTAATAATAATTATACATCTTCAGCCTAAAGCTGTTTTAATATGTGTAGCATAATTTTATCTAAAAATCCATAGTGAAGTTAAAAATTCCCATTCAAATGTACACAAAGAATTAGTACAAAAAAAATGGTGATTACTAGGAGAGAAAAGGCCTTTTAAAAATACGTAATCACGATTATCGAGGTGGTAAACTTAATGGTAGTTAAGCACAGTTTGAGCTTGCAGGTCGTAAATACATTTAATTAATAATATTCTGCCAACATAATTTTCATTATGCTCCTTTTGTGTGCTTTTAATTTCACTATTATTTTGTAACAGGGGATTAAGTTTTAACCCTGGTTTAGATTAAATTTAATATCGCGTAGAAAATTTAAAGTTTTACAAAACGTTAAGGTGCAACGACTGCATAAAACTATATGTGGCCAAAGTGAACTTTGAATGCTGCACATGCACATTAATTTAACCGAACAAATACTTCTTTTTACAAAATCCGGCAAAATTGTTTGGGAAATAACAATTATAGTGAGTTTAAATACAAATTTTGCAAAAATTTGAGAAATATTCACATACGAGTATTCACCATTTCTAAGATTCAGTATTTTTATCAAGCAAATTGCCGAACAACTGTTCAAATATTTTAGATGTAAGATGGAAGTATTAGTGTACTAAATTTCAATAAAACCTTACGAGGTTATTTGAAGAAAAATATATATAGGGTGGCCAAATAAAAACAAAACAGAGCCATTTTCAGGAACTGCGTCAAGATTGTAGAAAAAGAAATTTAGTTAAATCTGCTTATTATGACCGCAGGAAACTGTAGTAGTTCTATGTACCCAGAATATTGGGAAACCCTGTAAGTCAATAAATTTTCAAGAAAAGCTACGTTTTCCATAAATTAAATGAAAAATTTACAAAATATAGAAATTTTACTTACAAATTGTATCTTAATTTTTTACAGAGCGCTTAAATGGTTGTTCATCAGCACGTAGATCGTCAGCGTCTTTCCGGAGTCCGACTAAAACAGTAAAACTCGAACATTTTATAACTTTTACAAAAAAATTACGTTCCTACGTGATTCGAAACGAAAAAACCAAGTCCATGTCGGAATTCGGAGCAAAACGAAGCGCCTTTTCGCGAGACCTTTTTAAATATATCAAACAAGAAATAAAATATACGAAAACCCGGCTGTGTAAATAATCCCCTAATATCAGAACTGCTTTATTATTAAGCAGCCAGTGAGCGATATATCATGAAGTTGCGGGGATATTTATATTCTTCCGCGGCCAGATTTATCCCGAGGAATTCATTGCCAGCCATCCGTCATGTATAAAGAGAACGAGAAATGAATAATTCTGACACCGAAATATAAGTGCCATTGTTGCAAGTGTTGCATTATACATATGTATGCATACGCTCTTATACCAACACGGTTGGGCGCGTCCGTACAGAAAAAGCCGGCACGTCCCAGTTAATACAGGCGCGAGGACGTTCCTGTTTTGTTCGGGACGTTGCTCTACTTTTTAAGGATGCTTGGTCTTTTGTTTATGCAGACTCTCAACTAATCGAAACGTTGCTATTGTAACGGCAGCCACACACGAGACGATACGTCGTAGCTTGTAGCAAAAATCGCTCCGATTTATTTTATCTGTAGAGGGCTATGTTAGCCGTTCACGTGTTTAAATTTATTTGTTCGTAGTAATAAGTCTATCAGATCATAACAAATGTTTTATATTAGAAAATGTGAAACGCTTTTTGTATTAATATTCTTTAACTTTTACGTTTGATTAAGGCATTTAGTAAACGCAATTTAAATATGGAAAAGAAGGTTTAAATAACATGTTTTTTTCTAACCTTTTCATTAGAACCAATAACAATTCTCATCGCAATTTGTATATAGAATTTTAGAACTATGACATTCAAGATATTTTATTACATGAATCGTTCAAATGGTCATTTTAGATGAAAAAACCGCGAAATGCTATTAAATTAGAGCGTGGAAATTGGAGATAGGGGTGAAAATGCACCCCTTTCAGTTTTTTCATAGGAAAAATTATTTAGAGAATTGAATTTTCCATCGAAACAGCCTATTTAAAAAATTTAAAAGGAAAATTTTATGCAAACAAATCGTTAATAAACAATTTGAAAAAAAGCAAAAAATTCGATTTTCTGATTTTTTTTTTACTTTTTTGCGTCTAGTTTTATTTTTGAGTAAAGATACGTATAGGCATTGCTTCATAGAAAAAAAGGTAGATAAAATTTTCTTCAAAACAAGAGGTCGTAAAGTATTTTTGGATGAAAATTGACTGATTGACCGCTCAAGCTTAGCCAGTTTTTCGATTTTCGTCGCGTTTACTCTTAGGTATACGTTTTAATTCTCATTTTTTGAGAAAAAGGAAGGAAATAAGACGTTCAAGGATTTTCATCACATGACTTGTTCGAAGGGTCATTAAAAATGAAAAAACCGGGTGCTATTAAATTAGAGGGTTGAAATTGAAGATACGAGTGAAAAAGCACTTTTGCAGTTTTTTAAATATACTACGAAAACGAAGCAAAATTTCGGTACAGTTCATAGGAAAAATGTAGAGAATTAATTGAATTTCTCATCGAAATAGCTTATTTAAAAAATGTAAAAGTCAAATTTTATGCAAAAAATCGTTAATAAACAATTTTAAAGATAAAAATAAGATTTTTTTATTTTTTTTTTACTTTTTTAATAAAACAATTTAGTAAAAACTTGAGAATTTAAGTACAATAAAGTTTATTAATAATGTATACAGTGTTTCCACGAATGGAGTTGACAAGAGGAGAAACTCTTTTGTTTTTGACTTTATCGAAAAATGTCACTCTTTATAAAAAGTTTTGCCCCTCGAAAAAATGAGACTGTCATACAAACATCTTATATTAGATATAAAGACTGCTCATAAATTAAAAAACACGAAAATACTCAAGAGAGAAGTACCATTATTTATTATTTTACACAACATTTTTATAAAACAAATATGTTTATAACCTCAAATAATGTCCTAATACAAATGTTAAAATCAAAATTTCAATTTTGACTTTTATTCTATATGTATAGCTACTTCGACCTCAAAAATTTTGACATAACGGACATGTTGATATTTGACATAAGTTCATTAATACCTTGTATGCTTTGTATGTTTGACCTGTTTCTTTACGCTCCATATAATTCGCATATAGTTATCGGAAAGTTTGGTTTGAAATTTTATTTCAATAATATCCTGAAAATGGCTTTGTTATTAATTTTTTTTTACCAGAAATTTAAATTTCGCTAGTATCTCTGTGTCGAATGTTAAAAGTTAGTCCATTATATGAGTGTGCATTACAATGAAAATGTGCGTATACAAAAATCACACCTATTTTTGCCAATTTTGTCGTTGTAGATTCTTTATAGACATAAGCACGTCATCATCACTTAGCTCAGATATGTTTATATTATATGGTTTACTCGCATTAATTCAAGACTCATACTGTATTCAGAAGTATGAAAAAAAAATAATAATAAGTTCAAAATCGGTTTATTTTTGATGATTTTATTGACGAATGGTCTGTTTACTAGGTATTACAAGTAACATTTGTTTAAATTAAATGTCTGACATCACATTCTCCTTGGAAAAAATCTTGCTGGTGTATTTTCCATTTTTTCCTCACCCTTTTAACAACCTTACCCAGACCGTTATCTTCGCTATATACGAACTATAAAACAGATAGAAATAAAAGGAAAGTTATGCATAGATTTTTTATCTTGATTAAAAATCTCCAGGGGGCCTTTTCTTTTTTTATTTAGATTCGTATCCGGTCATCAATAATTCTCTTATTCGTCGAGATGGCCTATTTAAATAATATTTTTTACGACATCTAGTGAAGAGGGAACGCACGAAGTAAAATGGGAATGAAAAGGGAGTTTTAAATACCCATCACTCAAATAAATATGGGAAAAAGTTGTTTTTATATTTATTAAACAGAAATATAATCTACTTGGAAAGTTTTTGGAATTCTTTTGCAAATTTGATAATACATATAACACTTTAAGTTGTGCTTTCTCTCGATCAGCTTGGTTTTCACAATAAATTAAATATACAGGGTATGAACATAAATACATAAATAAGGAATCACTTAAATAACCATCATTTAGATAAAACTGTGTATTTTTTATTAAAATTACCTCCATTTGGACAGCCTCCAACATGCATTTCAACCAATATCGCTTCGTATTCCGATCCAGCGCAATAAGAACTATTCACGTCCCGTTGCATAGAAATTTTCTCAAATAAATTCCTCGACAATATGTATATTTCAATATTCTAAACACTGTATGGCCGCATTCGATAGACTACAATATTGCATATGTGTTATTTTGAAAGGTTCTCACATATTCCGGATTTCAGATCGACTGCATGTATTCCCTCTGAACGTGTTGACATCTCTCGCGGAGCCCGACAAAATGCCAAATCCGCCGGATATACATCGCGTTCTGTACTTTTAACCCCGTTTTTATCGCCAGAATTTTATATTTCGCAAATAAATTCGCACAGTTAACCCTTATCTTCCCGAGTTCCTTCGTAAGTTGTTCACTGCCTGCAAAGTAATATTATATCGTGTCTTCCTCCACGCAAATAATTACATATTCATTTATTCATGTATATAAAATTTTAATTGAGCTTCAATATTTCAATATTTTCGGTTCTAGACTGCGAAGTATTGCTATTGCATTCAAGAATGGAAAGTGTTTTGCGATAAGGGAGTAAAAAAGTGAAATACAATCATGTAGATAACCTAGTGGAGTCTAGATCAGTCCACTTTTTTCCCCTAGCTGGTGTCCAAAAAGTCTGGATACACCTGAATAATTTCTCAAGTAAATTATTTTTGAAAAATATCCATTCATGTAGTAACTTTTGACGAGCAATTCAATGGTGACATTGGATTCGACTTTGACGATGACCTTGAAGGTAATTTCAAGGTCACCTCTATTTTTAAATGGAAACCCTCTTTTTCGACGTCGGCAATCGACAGAGCGGGAAATTTTTGCGTCCAAAAACTCTAAGGTCATAAATTAGGGTTGACCTTGAAGGTCATTCCAAGGTTATTTAAATTTGAGGGCTGGATATCTCCAAAGGACGCAGTTGATGAAAATAGTATAAAGCTCACTTTAGTTATTTTGTTTAATTGCAATTAGTGGCGACCTCAAACTCGACCTTCTTGGTGTCCTTCAAGGTCATTTCAAGGTCAATTTTTTTTTCACGATAATGAAGCACCCCAAACGTTGGAGGCAAGTATGAAAACTTCCGCTCTTTTGATTACCGACGTCATATTAGGAGATTTTAAGGAAAAAAAAAATTGAAATAATATTCCACATAACGTTAAATTAAATGCAGTTAGAATTGTAATTCGAAGATGCGAATTATTATGTATTGAAAGAAGTGGACAACAGTTTGAACAGTACTTTTAAATTTCACTATTCATTTTACATTTTTTGTTTACGATGTTGTATTGTACAATATTTTGTTTATTAATGTTACTAAGTTATTGTTACATACAGTTTACTAAACTTTTTCTGCTTTCATAATAAACCTGCAGTATACCAACTAATTCATTAAAATCACTCACTTTGTTATAAGTTGAAAGGTGACAGCAATTACCAACAAACCGATATGTGATACATGGCAGTATGTTAAATTGTTTTTCCAGCGCCATCTATTTGATATAATTTAGACAGCGAGTACCGTAAACTAGTCAGTTTTCTCATTTTTTCTCAAAAATTTCGTTATGCAAAAGCATACAAATTGTATATGATTAAAAAGAAAATAAAAAATCAAAGTGTGCAAGAAATTTGTACTATCCCATTTAAAAAAAAATCGATGACGTCACCACTCATCTAGTGTGACGAAAAAAAAGAATGTGTATCAGTATATAGAAAATATCCCTTAAAAAAATATATACAGGTTGATTCATTAACAATGGGAAAATCGAAAGCTGAAGATACTACACGTGAAATGGTGACCATTGGCCCAAACATGCCTTATCCGAAAGTTGATAGTTTCGGAAATACAGGGTGTTGAAATTTAAAATTTTAAATAGTTTTTTTGCGATTATTCTGAAAATATGTAGGTTAGGAACTTGAAAATTTGTGAACCTATGTTTTTTTGGGCGACGAATAAGATGCGTGTTGTAATTTCAGCATTGCTCGTAGTGGGCGCCACATACGATCAATTTTACAGAAAATTTAGCTAATAACTTTTTACCCTGTATGCCTAACATGAAACTTGATTCAAAACCTGAAAGAGCAATTATTTTTCCATTAATTGTGTATTCTTGTTTTATTTCGGTATCTCGATCCGTTTTCCAGAAAAATCGATTTAACGAACACTATGTTTTGATAATACGAGAAATTAAAAGCGAAACAAACCAAGTGTTTCTTCGTGTTTATTACAACAATTAACAATAAAACAAATAAAATACGTAATTATGATTTAAAGTCAGTGTTCGAAGAATCCACCGTTGACATTTACACACTTTACCCTCTTTTTCTGAGAGATCTTCGAGTCTGAAACAACATATTGGGATTGCGTTTGACTTCGTTGGCAGCGATTTGTATTCTTTGCCACAACTCTTCACACGAACCAATAGATTCTTCCAAATAGAAAAATGAAGAGGATTGAAGTCCGGACTTCTGGGTGGGCAAGTAAAAATGCTTCCACGGCTTGAAGAAGTTCCACTTTATTTAAGAAGAGGCATGTGGTTCATGCACGACGGAGCTCCACCGCATTTTTCTTGACCAGTGCGTGCATATTTAGATGCAGTTTTTCCAAGTCGCTGGATTGGCCATGTAATCATTTTTGCTTGGCCATCCAGAAGTCCGGACTTCAATCCTCTTGATTTTTCTATTTGGTCTCGAATGAAATATATAGTTTACAAACAAAATGATGGCTCTTTCAGGGTTTGAATTAAGTTTCATGTTAAATATGCAGGGTAAAAAGTTATTAACTAAATTTTCGGTAAAATTGGTCGTAAGTGGCGCCCTCTGAAATTACAACACGCATCTTATTCGTCGTCCAAAAACATATAGTTTCACAGATTTTCAAGTTCCTAACCTACATATTTTCAGAATAATCGCAAAAAAACGATTTAAAATGTTAACATTCAACACCCTGTATTTCCGAAACTATTAACTTTCGGATGAGGCATGTTTGCGTCAATGGTCACCATTTCACGTGTAGTATCTTCAGATTTCGATTTTCTCATCGTTAATGAATCACCCTGTATATTCTTTACAGGGTGTCCAAAAATGGATAACAGGGTTGCAGCTTAGTGCCTTTATAATCAAACATACTGTATATAGTCATCTTATTTAAGTAATTTGTCCTATCATATTAATAAGTGGCAACTGTTTCTGGAAGACTATTTTATTTTACTTTTTTTTTTTTATCCAGTTAACTAAAGTGTCAACATTTTACGAGTTTCCGAAAAAAAATATAATCTCGACGTGTGTAGAAGCTATGCGAATTGCGCCATAATTCACTGGAAAGTCAAAAAGTCCGGCACGCGCTCTCGTAGCAGGCGGTGGACAGGAAGAGGGGCAGACGAGGCGAACACGCACGTTCTCGAGAGCGCAGCTAAATCTCCAACAATAAGGACACGTCGGAAATGGAGAAAAAAAAATTAAGAGCGTAAACATCGATTATGAGGCGTTTTTGCTCCGGTTGCAGGAGTTATATATCAAAATGCCGGCGGGGCGCCACTGTCGCGGGACCCCCAACGGTTCGTCTGCCGGGAAGACACAGCTTAAATACCGTAATAAACCCAACGCCACGCGGCGGTAGATTTATCTCCTTCTTCGCTACATAGTTCCAGTTTAGCATGATAGCAGCCAATAAAAGTACACTTGAAATGTAAATAAATTACTTTTTTCACGGGACTGCATTCACAATACAAACAATTCATTCGAAACGACCAAATATATTTATAATTCGCACGTTTATACCTGCAGCGTGGTTCACATCCATGGAGATAACAAACAGAATTGGTACCACCAAAACTATTTACAACAAAATATTTGCAAATTTCGAAAAAAAAAATGTTTCGACTTGTTATATTATTAAAAAGTTTGCAATATATTTATATAATCCTTAGCACATTTTAAATTACAAAAAGTGTAATTTTAACTTATTATATGAGGAGATTATTAATTCTAACAGGTCATGTCTATCCAATTTTAATAGTGTAGATGAAATGCTAAACGAATTTTATAATATACTGAATTTATTGTTACACAAATACGTACCTCTAAAAAAGGAAGCTTATGGACATTATCCTGTTTGGTTTAGCGAAAAAATTATTAATAAAATTAAATTAAAAAATTAATTTTGGGGTAAATATAAATCTTCACATAACATTGATGATTACGACAGATCTTATCAAATTATCAAAATTAAATAGGTAATAGTTAATGATCGGTCCTTAAATCCTAAAAGATTTTGGTCCCTTATTAATTCAAGATCCATTTCTACCACTATTCCATCCTGTATGAATTATAGTAGTATTCAGTTAAATAATCTTTCTGATATTTTCAATGCTTTTGCCAATTATTTTTCTGTTTCATTTTTACTTAATCACAGTTTTAATAGTTACGCCCACATTGCCCTCTGTTAACTTTAATCCTTTTTGTCTTTTTGAGGTTACCGAAGATGACATAATAAATGCAATTAAGAGAATGAAGGGTAATTTTACAATAGGACCTGATTTAATTCCTGCATTTTTAATAAAATACTATAAAACAATATTTGCTAAACCTTTAAAGATCATATTCAATTCTATAATTATATAATAAAGAATATCCACAAGTATGGAAAGAGTCGCGAATATGCCCCGTTTATAATATATAAAAAGGTACTAAGAACGACATAACTAACTACCGTCCCATAGCTATTATAAGTAACTTCCCAAAAATCCTAGAAATAATTTTACACACTAGACTTTATTTTCATATTGAAAAATATATTTCTCCGTACCAACATGGATTTATGAGTGGTCGTTCAACTACCTCAAATCTAGTTGAGAAAACCCAATTTATTGCTGAATCTTTGGATGTAGGAAGTCAGATTGATATTGTGTATACTTGATCATAATTTATTAACATTGAAATTGGAGTCCTGTGGTATATCACCTGCTCTATTATCTCTGTTTAAATCATATTTTAGTAATAGGTACCAATTTGTGCAGTATCGAGGCTTTCAATCATATATATTCCATTGATCTTTAGGAGCTCCGCAAGAGTCAATCCTGGGACCACTGTTACTTATTATTTTTATTAATGACTTAACTGAATGCCTCGATGTCACCTCGGACGACCTGAAGTTGTTCTTGAAAGTTAAATCCTCTACTGATTGTACTGCATTACAAGATAATTTTGACTAGAATTGGTGTTCATGTAATAAATAATCTACCTCTGAATGCAAGTAAATGTAAAATTATGTCTTACAGTTGACGCAAAACTAATCTAGATTTTGATTATAAAATTGGTTATGCAATTTACTGACCTTGGTGTTACATTCGATATTAGATTCTCGTTTGACGAGCACATTAGTTTAGTAACCAAACCAGCTTATAAGAATTTAGGCTTTATTTTGCGTAATTCTAAGGACTTTCAGAACGTAAATTTTCTAAATATATTATATGTAGCATTTGTGCGTTGCAAACTTGAATATGCATCGGTTGTTTGGAGTCCCATTTATAATATTTATAATATTCAATTAGAGCAGGGATGCACATACCGCGGCCCGCTGTCGATGTTTGTGCGGCCCGCCAACGAATTTTAAAAGTATTCTACTCGCCGCGCTCCGGTCCAAGCATATTATTACGAGACTAGAAATCTGTCGCATCAACTAGAATCCCCGAACAAAGTGGATGGTTCTCGATGTTTGGTAACTCGTATAAATACGACGCATCGCCGGCTACCGGGGCAGTTAAGTTTTGACTACGGATAAGCGAATGTTATACTGTTTGAGAACTGTAATCTGTGACGAGTAAATATTTCGTCGTTCGAACTTGGCTTTTACCGACTGTAACATATAATATTAATTTTGATATGGATAAACCAGGCCCCAGTAAGAAACGTAGTCGTAAGGTTGAAGATGAAAATCGACAGTTTCATGATATTTGGACCGAAAAATACTTCTTTATTTCATCACATAACAAAATTGTCTGTTTAATATGTAAGAGTAGTGTTTCTATTCCGAAGGAATATAATGTGAAAAGGCACTATGAAACCCAGCATCCAACTTTTACCAAATTAACTGGCGAAAATCGAACGCAAAGAATTTCCACTTTACAACGGGAACTAATAGGCCAGCAATCTATGTTTACAAAACCAATTCAAGATGCTGAAACAGCCACTGAAGTTAGCTTTGAAATATCTCGAATAATAGCGAAAACTTGTCGGCCTTTTAAAGATGGTGAGTTTGTTAAGCAATGTTTGGATATCGCCGCAAAAAAAATTTGTCCGGAAAATGTAAAGAAGTTTGAAAAAATTCAGTTAAATCGGATGACTGTTCAAAGAAGAATTACCGCATTAGCAGATAATATAGAAGAGCAATTAGCTACGAAATCGAGAAGTTTTGAGTATTTTTCTATAGCGCTCGACGAATCTACAGATATAAGTTCAACTGCTCAACTATTAATATTTTTACGAGGTGTAACGCAAAATTTTGAAGTGAGTGAAGAACTGATTGGTATGAGTTCTTTGACAAGTCAAACCAGGGGAAGTGACATGCTCAAAGCTCTTCTAGAAAAATGTTCTATAATGGATTTGGATTTAACGAAAATATTTGGAATTACAACTGACGGAGCACCTTCAATGGTTGGAAGTACATCTGGGATAGTAACTCTGTTAAAAACATATTTACAAACTAAAAACATAAATACCAAGGAATTAATGCAGTTTCATTGTATTATACATCAAGAGGCTGTTCAAAATTATTGGGATTTAAAAATGTTATGAAAGTTGTAGTACCTGCCGTAAACTTTATAAAATCACGAGGTCTCAATCACCGACAATTCAAACAATTTCTCGAGGACATTGAAAGCGAATATGGTGATCTCCTGTTTTACACTGAAGTAAGGTGGCTAAGTCGTGGGTTGACACTACAGCGATTTCTTAACTTGATTGAAAAAATCAAACTATTTCTGGCGGAAAAGAAAAACGACGTCCCCGAACTCGACAACCCTGATTGGCTGTGTGACATAGCGTTTCTTGTAGACATCACAAATCACTTGAATGTCTTAAATACGCGACACCAAGGCAAAGATCAATTGATTTCGCAGCTATACTCTCATGTTTCGTCCTTTCAATGCAAATTGAGTCTTTTCAGGACACAAATCAATTCAGCCAAATACGGCCATTTTCCGAACTACAAAAAAATTATGGAGAAGTTCAATAAAACTGACGTCAATTTCACTCATGTTGAAAAAATTGATATTTTGATACAAGCTTTTGAAAATCGTTTTGTAGACTTCAAAAAAGTTAAACCGCTATTGGACATTTTCAGCAATCCTTTCAACATTTCACCCGAAAATGCGTCGGAATTAATGCAGCTGGAATTAATAGACATGCAAAATGATGATAATTTAAGAAACAAATTTAATGAAGGTAATTTACTCAACTTCTACCGTTGCGTTGATAAAAACGCTTATAAAGAGTTGCGAATAAATGCATTGAAATGCGCAAGCTTATTTGGATCGACGTATATTTGTGAACAAACGTTTTCAGTGATGAAACTTAACAAAACGAAAAACCGAAACCGTCTGGCAAATGAAAATTTGGAAGCAATTATACGTGTGGCTACAAGTAAAGTAGAGCCAAATATAAAAAAACTTGTTAGTTCAATGCAATGTCATGCATCAAAGTAATAAAACATGAAATATTACATTGTAATGATTACATAATTATTACAACAAACATTTTTGAAGGTTATTTTATTTTTATCATTGTATTGTTTGTAGTGGCCCGTCCTTGGCTTATATTTTTCCCTAGTGGCCCCTGCTCCCTATAAGTCTGTGCATCCCTGAATTAGAGAAAGTACAACGGAGATTTTTAAACACTATTCATTTTATTAGTTATGGATTTTATCCTTCTCATTGGTACACCTCAAGATTTATTGCTTTCTTGTCTTAATTTTAATAGTCTGTCGTAGACGAATTATGTTTTCAATCATATTCCTTTTTAAAATCATAAATTACACTTTAAATGTAGACTCGTTAGTCTCAAGGATTTTATATCATGTTCCTAGACTTAGTTCTAGATTTTACACTGTTTTACAATTACCCACACCTCGTACCAATTTACTAATAGCATCTCCCCTATATCAAATGATTTCCAATTACCAGAAGTATGAAGATCGACTTGATATATTTTTTCACTCTATGAATGACATAAAAAAATTGTTTGTCTAGCAAATGTAATCCTTATTTTGTATACTCGTATGTTAGTTAGCTTATTTGTTTTATTTGTCTGTTATTGTTTATACTTAAGTTCTTTGTCTGGATTTTATATTTTATATTTTGATTGCTCTATTTTATGTAGTACCTATTTATATTTTTATATTTAATGTTAGTTTGTCTTTTTCTTTT
Organism: Anoplophora glabripennis; assembly: GCF_000390285.2. Lineage (NCBI taxonomy): Eukaryota > Metazoa > Arthropoda > Insecta > Coleoptera > Cerambycidae > Anoplophora > Anoplophora glabripennis. The sequence continues at coordinate 209,226 of NW_019416213.1, read as the reverse complement.
AAAACTTAGTTAAGGTTTTCTGTTTTACCTTATCATGTAATTGGGAATTTGTCCCGTTGGATATTGCAACTTCTAAATAAATAAATAAATAAATAAATAAATAAA
>NW_019416213.1:164660-208726 GCF_000390285.2 Anoplophora glabripennis | reverse complement strand
TATTTAATTCTAATGTTAAACATATCAAAAAAAATTGCTTGTCCTTATCCCCCGTGTCTTAGTTCATATCTTTTGTGTTGTAATATGTATGTATGTGTGTACAAATTGTATTGTTATTCAAAAATGTGTTATTGATTTGTAAGTGCATGATACACTGGACATATTCATTGTTGTGACATCTTATTTTTTTTTGTTTTAATTTATTTTATTTTCTGATACAACTTTTTTATATGCATTTTTACTGTTTTACCTATATACTCTGTATTTTTGTTGTATTACCTGTTTATATTTATATTTTTTTTTCTTCTTCTCACTATCCTGTAATTAGGACTTGTCCCTGTTGGACAGCTTAGTCTAAATAAATAAATAAATAAATAAATAAATAAATAAATAAATAAATAAATAAAACAAGATTATTTATAAATCCCATTTTTGACCACATTTTTGTGAAATTGATGTTCAGTTGCTTTTCTGATTACATATTTTGATTCCGTAGAACTTTTTACATCTTGTCCCGTTCAAATATCGCAGTATTAATTAAAAAAAAAGACTACAGAAATATTCAATTTACTTCACTGAAGAATTGTTTCTTTTTCTGTACACTTCTATTTTTTCAAATTGTGACTTTCCTTCTTGGAACCAGGTTCAGCTGAAGCATATTTTATTCAAATCAGTCCCCATGCCATCGGGCCTCAAAAAATACCCTCTCACTTCCTAAAAGCGTTCGTTCGTTCGATGTGGGAAGTCAGAAAATAAGGCAATGAATTAAAATTTATCTCCAAAAATGTTTTAGCCCGACGTAATATATCAATGGCTTACATCTAAGAATAGAATAACATGGAAGATCACGACTTCCCTAGCATATTTATGACCGAAGACAATGCCTCCGTCCCTTCCGCGTCTCTGAACGGCCTTCGATAAAAACAAAAGCAACCGAAACAAGCGAGACGGTTCCAGTTCGAAACGCCGCCTTGGATCCTAATTGCAGGCGTTTTAAGTTTGTTTTGATCGCTTCCTAACATGAGATTGTATACGGGATGAATAGTTTTAACTTTCCAAAATATTCCAGTCGAATTAGAGTTTGAACGTGAAAAAAATATTAGTAGACATTTTATTTCACTTTATGACGGGGAAGAGTATGCAGGATAGTCCAATCAAATTACTTTTTCAGGTGCCATAAAATAATTCAGTAATTGAAAATATGTAAAAATTAAGAAAAATTCCGTATAATTCAATGAACTACTTTACCCCACCTGAATTTTTGGGCATCATTAATTTGAAAATGGCTTCCAAAGTTCGCAAAAAACAGTTTTTTTCATTTAAAAAAAATCTAAACATTTTAGAAAAAAATTTTTCATACAAAAGTTGTAGGAATTTTTAATATAGATCGAATAAGCCCAAACCGGTTTTGATCGATAAATAAATTAATTAGTTATTGCAAAAAATTGCAATTTTTTCAAATAGCTGCATCTCTTTCAAAAATAAATATTTTTTTATGAAACTTGGTGAAAGGATAGCTCTTGGTGAGCAAAATAAAATGATTTATTTCAAAATTGAAAAATATTTTATAGTTTTTGCAAAAATCGAGTTTTTCGAAAAAAAATCGTTTTTGTAAAATCCCCATAATTCATAGACCGCCACATCTTTAGGAACGAGGTTGGGCTTAAAATTTTCTTGGGGAACCATGGGGATTTTCCGACCCTGTATAATATTGTAAATTGCCTACATGTATGGGGTTAAAATGAAAGGAAAAATTATCTGAAAATAATTGAAACCAGAATTTCAAAGAAAATGAAATATTAAGAAATTTAAAAACAGTCATGAGTTGTGATAACAAAAATTAAATTGATTTTTTTTTGTTAGTGATAAAATTATTGTAATGCAATTATAAGAAGTGTGCAGTGGAAAATTTAGATACGTGCAGTTACTAAGAAACAAGAAAAAAGGATTTAGTTGATTTTTAGAAATTGAAAGAAAGGAGGAATATGAATCAAAATTTGAGATCAAATAAACAAAGAAGATAAAATATAAACTTGGCAAAGTACATAAATAACCAGAGAAGACAAATATCAAGAATATACGAAATAAACAGGAAAATGAAAAGGTAAATAGTAGACATGTACTAAATTATAAATGTTTCCAAGAGTGTCTCCTTGTGGAGGAACCAGTACGAGATTAAAAAACCATACAAGACGTAATTGAGGGTCAGACGGGAATTGGAAGACATATTGAGAGTCCTGTGACAGAGCAGCATCGGCAGTTATTTACGAGAGTCGCAGAAATTTGAAATCAATGCAGTACCATCAACTTTGAACAAGACGAGCAGACCTGTATGTGTTAAAACCGAAAATAGTTGTGAAAAAAGGACCATAATATATTTGATAATAACGGACAAAGGTAAAACAAAAAACTCTATATTACACGGATAGAGGATATACCTAATTATGAGAGATTTAGTATGGTCATTGTAAATAGCAATAAGTAATTAAGTTTTTTGTTGGCGTAGGTTACGTAGGTAACTATAAGATTTTTAATTGTGCCAAAGAAAAGAGTCGATTTGATTCAATATAAATTTTCTTTGAAAATCAGAACTTAATTATTTTATTTACAGTTGACAAAATTAAAGTTCATTGAAGTTATTTTATAATCTAATGAGACTGGAGTAAATGGATTTTTGAAACCCTAAGCGGTAATACATGATGTACAGGATGTGTTCGAAAGTGCGCTTTGCTGCTTTGGTTCTTTGCTTTATGTCCCACAGATTTTTACTTTAGAAAAAATATTAATTTAAGAAATTTGCTAATATGACTAACACACACAATAAAGAAATACCTCAGACTGATTCTGCAACTTGTATCATTTATGAAAGTTTTTTTTTTATAGAATTAATTTCACGGACTATTATAATTTTGATCTCCTTAACGTCGCCTTGAATTACTGACCCATTTTCCACCAAAACAACAACTGAACGTTCGAGAGTGTCGCATAAAGGATAAAGGGAACTTTCGCAATTCCATTTAATAAAAACTATGCCCCGCGGAGGCGAAGCCCGACAAAAGGGGCAAATTATTTCGTGCCGTGAAATTCTTCCCATTAGCAGGGAAACTTTAAAATACGGTGAACTTGAACGCCCGGCCAGTAATGCAAAAACTATGTAGCAACACCGGCCAGAATACATAGTACATCCCGGGATTACATCAAACTTTCAAAGTACATGCAGCGGTGAAATTTTGTAATAGCTGCAAAAAACTTCCACGTTTTCACTCGGTGCAACCCGGGCGTCGAGTGTAAGAGATAAAATAAAATTTGGATGAGCCGAGCGCCGGTTGGCAGCACTGGTATTCACCTAGGACGGTTTCGGCGACACGGCCCAGGTAAGTGTGAAGTCATGTCGGTAAAAAGGTCTCTGGAAAGTACAGAGAATCAGTTCTACGAGAAAGCAGCAGAAGCTCATTTGACTGTGAAAGAAAGGAATGCATGGTTGGCCAGACTGCACCGATTTTGTCGGGAAGAGAAGACTAACTTGCTTTTCAAGTACATAAAAATAGGAAAATAGTAAAAAGGAGGTATATCGGGGTCCGAGGGAAGTGAAGAGCGCAGGGGGGTCCTATGCTTCTTATGGGACTAAAACCCGCTGCCAATTTGAAAAAATTAAATTCTATTGAAATTATTTGCGATAAACATTATCTATATAGCAAAGAAGTCTACTCATATGCACATCGCATACATATTGACTAATTAACAACATAAAAATATCATATTTAAGTAGTTTTAAATTATATTTAATGAACGCATAAAGACTATGTAGATGTGGCAACAGCGCTAATAATTGACTAGCAGTTGTACACACTGCGAACCTACAGACCTCGGACATCGGAGATATTGCGCGTCAAATTCGGGTAAAAATGCGTACGCGTTCAAAAATGTATTGTGTGTAAACTATGTACAATATAATTATTATATATAGTAAATATATCGTATTATCCTCGCGAAGATTTGTATCCTTTATTTAAAATCCGTAAATCATGTGAACTGGTAAAACAACGAGAATTATGTTAATTTAATTCTAAAGAAATGAAATGACACTCGCGCCCATCTCTCGTCCAAGTCAAAGAAAATGTTGGATGCAATTTTAAAGGTTCCGTGATAGAAATTACATTATTACTCACTGTTTTTAATCTATTTTAGTAATGTTACAAAAGTTTTGCAACTATAACTAATTTATTAGATATAAAGTTTGCTGAGAAATGTTTATGTTCCTTTGTTATTCCGTACAAATCTCAAGTATTACTAATTATATTAATCAAGTAAAGAAAACTTTATGTAACCCTAAATATTGCTGGGTAATGATTACGATGTTTTTATAAACCATTAAATTGTATAAGTTTGAAATCAACTTCGTTTTTATCAAGTCTTTCGAATGTATTCCCTCCTTGCTGTCAGCTGATTGCGACGTTGCCACATTAATCCTCAAGTCAGACAGAAATGCAATTATTGGTTTCTGTTTCTAATTAATACAGCTGTACTATGTTCAAAGCTTACATTAGTTTTACATCAAAAATAAGAAAATACTGTGTACTATCTATGAAAAAGTTTTGTTTCACAATTTCTACATTTTTTTCTCAGTTATGGGCAAAAAAAGAGCCGTACCGTCCATCTTCGCCATATAAACCTATGTTAAAATGAACAACTTTCAACAACAATATCTCAAAATCTAGACTCAAAAAATTTTTTAAAAAAATATGACGTACAGAGGGAGCACTGGGTAATACGCTATATATAAATTTCAAGTACCTACATCTGTGCATTTGAGTAAACCCGATATACCTCCTTAAATATGTACACACTAACACTTGCCATCTGGTGAAAGTTCGACAGGAGACTCCGGGAGGTAATTTTACGGATTAAAATAATAGCGGTATGTAATGAAATTTTTTTTCGAATGATCAATTGTTTGCAAGTTACAACTTGTCAAAGTTCAATTGTCTTTATTTTTCTTTGAAAATAATTTATTTAATTCAAGTTTGATTAGTCTCTCATTTGGCATACCCATTAAGTAGGTATATCAAGCTCCATTGGGCCAGTCAGAGAAAAGTTTCGTTATTCGCTGCTAGAGGGCACTTTACCTACAACTCAAAATTTGTTTTGTTCATAACTTTTTCTCTTGTAGCCCGGTGAAAATAGACATTCAAGGTTACAATAATTCGTATAAAGCGGAAAATTAGTACGAATGTTGGGAACACCATTATAAATGAAATGTGTAAAGTCCTCATTGATTCCACATCTGCAAAAAAAATATTCAAGGTCAAAGTTTTTCAACTTTTTGAATCGCTTTATCTCAGAAATGGTGATTCTTAGGAAAAAAGTATAAGAACAATTTTTATAGATAATTGTATGATCTGCAATTTTTGTGAAACCTATTTTTATGATAAAACTTACCGTTTGGCTGAAAAATGCCAAAAACACATATTTGCGAACTTTGACCTTGAATAAATTTTTTTGCACATGTGGGATCGATGGAGACTTCACATTTCATTTATAATGCTGTTTATTCGTACCAATTTTCAGCTTTATGCTTACCCCTATTTTTTGAGCTACTTTGATCGGGTTATTGCTAGACATCACAGAAAAAACATTATTGAGAAGGGAACCAATATCAGAAAAAAATATGTTCTCTTTATTCAAGCCGATAAATGTAAACGTTTAGCAGAAAATCGCTATTAAAGTTTTATTAATCATCAAATTTTTGATAATTCTTCCTGCAATTAATCCAATTGCCATGCTTGGGATTACGAATTGTAACGAAAATTGTTTAAAACTGGTATAAGTTTTATTTTTCACAATAGTAATTTTATTTCGACTTTGTANTATGGAAAAGTTTTGTTTCACAATTTCTACATTTTTTTCTCAGTTATGGGCAAAAAAGAGCCGAACCGTCCATCTTCGCCATATAAACCTATATTAAAATGAATAACTTTCAACAACAATATCTCAAAATCTAGATTCAAAAAAAATTTCAAAAAAATATGACGCAAAGAGGGAGTACTGGCTAATACGCTATATAAATTTCAAGTATATCTGTGCATTTGATATACTGATATACCTCCTTAAGTTGGTATATCAAGCTCTATTGGACTAGTCAGAGAAAAATTTCATTATTCGCCGCTAGATGGCATTTTACCTTACTCAAAATTTATTTTGTTCATAACTTTTTTCTCTTGCTAGACATCACAGAAATTTAAACATTATTGAAAAGGGAAACAATATCAGAATAAAAATATTTTCTCTTTATTCAAGCCGATAAATGTAAACGTTTAGCAGAAATACGCTATTAAAGTTTTATTATTCATAAAATTTTTGATAATTCTTCCTGTAATTAATCAAGTTGCCATGCTTGGTATTACGAATTGTAACGAAAATTATTTAAAACTGGTATAAGTTTTATTTTTCACAATAATAATTTTATTTCGGCTTTGTAGTAACATTGTGGAAAATTAAGATGAGGATATTGAATTTACCATTAATATTTTATTTACTGACGAAGCTGGTTTTACAATAGATGGTATTACAAATTACTATAATACTCATCGATGGTCCGATGAGAATCCACATGCATACCAGAAAACGAAACATCAACGGAGATATTTTCTTAATGTAAGGACCGGAATGATAGAAGATCAACTATTGGGTCCTTCTTTAATGGAACAGCAGATTTGCTTGACGATGTTCCTGTAAGAACAAGAGCAAATATGTAGCTTCTAAAAGATGGCGCCCCAAAATATTGATATAATATTGATATTACCTACCTTCTTTTACTCAAGTGACTCAATTTTTGAAACATTTATAATGAATTTCTTTGGATGGTAAATACCAATTTCTATGGTAATTTTCGCAATCCGCCATAACGGGTTCGCCATTTTGGATTTAAGAATACGAATTAAAACCTTATATTTTGAAATCCACAAGTTTCAACCATAATCTTCAAATTTTGAATACTTTTCCCATTTTTTTACATCCGTCATATTGGATCCGCCATCTTTTGCTCAGGACTTTTCGGATTCAGACTTCAGGTTCGTAATCAGCGACCCCAAAAATTCGTTGTAACAAAATTCAGGCAAACATATTGGACATAAAAATGTGTGACTTAAAGGGGTGAGTGGGGCCCTAGAAGGTTATGATTTTTCACATTGTTTTGCACTAACATTGATTATTTGATTTTAAGCGTGGGTGTGGATTTCATTTGATAATATATTTTAAAATGTTTTGTCAAAGTATTTACAAATTGTTGCATTTCATTATAAATATTTACCTTGTCCTCGCTATTTCACCCCATTTTGGTAATGTTTTAAAAAATGACCAGGTAAATCGATTTTGGGGATACGGATTCGGATTCAGCATAAAAAGATACTCAAAATCCATGTACTCATGTTTCTGGTATAGAACTTTTTTTGTGGAGCTGTGCTATCTTAAAGACAACTACCGTTCTCTAACACATCTGCTGATCTGTCCCCTATCTGCGAGACCAATAAAAAAAACCACGCCCAGTTTTGCCGAAACATTTCTATTGTTTACGCGAAGGATTATGGTTGTATTTTTATCGAGCTTTGAAGCAGATAGCGGCGACTCCTGCTAACTATATCACGCTGCCCTAAATGTTTGACAGCCGGCCCCCGGAAAAAAATATACACTAAAGCTGAAACTTTGGGTCAACAACACATCCTGCCGGCGCGTAGTTTAACATAAATTCCCCATTTCACCCTAAACTAAACATTTGTTCGGAAAGTTGAATGCCGACAAAGTAAGCTAACTAGTCGTCAACTTTGTTTACCGCTCGGTGTTGGCAGGATTGAGATTTAGGTGTCGCATGTCGCATGTCTAGTCAAGACGCATGATACGTATTTAAGTGATTTCGCATGGGGTTGTGACTGTCCGCTTTGATTGGACTGTAGAAATTTTGATCCGTTGTGACGTGCACTTAGTCATGCAGCGACTTTAAAGCATAGGATTCAAATGTTGAATATTCACTCATGTTCCCAAAATAATTCAAAAAACCATTCACGGGCCACAAATCCGCCAAAAGTAAGAGACCATAAGGAACAGCAGACAACCTACAACTCATATCGGAAGGCGCATACAAAATTTCACCCATGTTTCGAAATTTTCACGAAGTTCCTCTACGAAGCCCCGATTGCCGACAAACACCATCGGTCGTAGCAGACGATGAGCATGTTACCGATTGCCGAGCTACGGCCAACAGCGGATAAAGGCGCGGAAAATTTCGCACCAGATTCGAATTTTTTTTTTTTCGATGATTGCCACGAAATTCGAGTTAGAACACGTGACAGAACTGCCTTTTATAAATCTAAAATAAAAGACAGATTCTGCGACGATACAAGTCAACAGTTATCAGTTACCCAAATTCGGAGAGGTTAAATATCAGAATGCACAGCGAAGAGAGGTCTTCGAGAATTAGCGGAGCCATCATGAAGCCGGTTCAACTGTCGACTCTGGTACCTTAGGCCAGTCATTATAGCTCTTTTTTTCGGGAAAAAAATTCTATTGGAAGTTTCTCTGCGGAATATTGTTCGGAAAAAAATGTTAATATTTATTAAATTGTTTGTAAATTTAGTGTTGAAATAATGTTAATTTCGTTAAGACATAGCTTCAATGTTCATGAATTTTCTCGCTATCCCAAATTAAAAAAAGAATCATCTCGATACGTTCATTATTAACCGAGATATGGCTAATTTTTCCAGCTCCATCGATTTGAAGCCGCTCGATGAGTTTTCTGCGCGCAACCAGGCGCGCATCGCGCATGCGCCGCCTCGCTCTCCCCACTCTTCGCTAGACCAAGTAATAGAACGCATCACCGCTATCTTCTTTTTTGCAATTAAATAGTTGAATTCATCTTAATGTTACTGTAGGACATGAAAATATAGCTCTTAATGTAAATCCTCTCCAAATTTCGGCTCTTAATATTAATAATTAACGTCACAGCGATTAAATAAAAAAAATTATCTCAGCTTCTAATCAACTTAGAACAACGATTTTTTTTTTAAATTTTATAATAATTAACTAACTTAACAATTTAATAAATATTAACATTTTTTCAAAATCATTTTTTGATAAATTAAATTTGAAAAATTAAATTCTTAGTAAATGCATATATGTCAATACAACTATTTAGGTACAAAAGCAACTAATGATCGAAACTACAACGCCTGTGAGCTTTTGAAAAATGAATTGAAAACAGCATCTTAGATAATGAAGCTTTCGGGCTGAAATTTTGACCACTTATTAAGGGTACAAAGAGCTTAAAAAATCCTGAATTACAAGTGTCTGCGATGAAAATTGCACTAATTATTAGCAATTGAAACAAAACCGGCCATTTTCGACCATTTCTTAGCTCTCGCGCATAAAAAAATTATCGGAATTTAATTGGACTTGTCTCATTTTACAGGTTTATTTAATACCTACCATTTTTTGTATAAACCTTTTTTCGCTATAATAACAGTTTTTTTACACGAGTCAAAAAAGCACTTTTCCATAACTTGAAACTAACTGACTAACTGACCATTGTTTAAATAAAGTTTCCCAACAGGTCTCAGGTCGATTTTTTGATATTTTGTTTATAACAACATTCCGCAGAGCAACTTCTAATAGTATTTTTTTCCCGAAACAGACTGCTTCATGTCTATAATGACTGGACTACCTTGTACTTCTATAACCAGAGCAGAAATCTGCATACCTATTTGTCATTTGATACTTGGAGCTGTCCTGGTTTATTATTCAGTGGAAAAAAATATCAAACCAAATAAAAAACTTGACAACTGAATATTTTTTCTGAATTCGTTGAACGAATTCCACCATTTATCATATAATTGTATTGAATAGCACCTCCTTACTTGCGATATAGCAATATAATTTTTTTATTGCTAAAATAAATAAAATGTTATATTTTGTTGTGAGCGCCCCCTTCGAGACCCAAATCGTCAATGCAGTGTCCAATCCGCTCTGGACTTTCTGTGCCCCCTGTGACGAAAATACTAAGGAATAAGATCCAAACCTAAAAGCATTTAAAAAGGCTTAAAAATAGTAGTACAGACACAAAAATAAATTAGGTACTGAAAAAAACTAGCTAAAAATTATTTCACATATTTACCCATCTTTCGAAATGCATTATAATTTAAAATTTTCCGATTCAACTAAGTAAATCTTGGGTCTAATGTGCTCGCTTTACATATATACTGAAAAAGCGTGAAAGCATTAAGATATCTCTCGAGTTGCGTGATTTATTATGAGAATTTGAAATGTTGCTTCCTTAGAAATTCAAATATCGACCATTGCCTTACGTGCTTATATGTGGAAGGAATTATGCCGTGATATATTAAATCTTCAAATGTCTGCATTGATACGTTCTACTTCTCTGATCTGCATACAGGGTGCTCGAAAGTGCAGATTTAATTCTGAAGGATTATAGTTCATACCAAAATAATGTATATTTAACAAAAAATCACCACAATGAAAGTTTTATAATAAAAGATCCAGATGGGGTCATCGGTCTAGAGAATTGATGTAAGCAAGTTTTCATTATTAATGATCCACTGAGAAAATTCAATCCTACGCATAAAATCTTTCATTTCATATAATGATAAGGATAAAGGTCTTGGATAGTGACCATTCGTGAAAGCTAAAATGGGAGCTGTGGGTTAGTTTTTAATACACGTTTCTTACATTTCTTGTTATGTACAGTTGTTCGTGGAATATTAGTGGCTCTTGACACTGTGCGGATGCTGATATTAGGATGATCATCAAATTGAGTTACGGCATTTTCGAAATTGTAATCATTTGGTGGCATTCCCTGACCGCGCGGTTTTTTAAAAGATCCATTCTCCGTTAATCGTCTATGGACCGTAGAAAATATTCTATGTCAGATTGCCTCCGATTCGGATATCTTCGTTGGTATTCCCTTTGTGCTGCTAGTGCTCTCCCATTACAAAATCCATACACAAAATGAATGTCTGCTAGCTCGCGATTACTAAAATTTTGCATATTTTTTCTTTAGATTAATATTAATACAACACCGTAAAGTGAAAGCAAAAATTTGAATTTAATAATCTGTCAAATTAATTCAAGTAAACAAACGTTTGTTTTCATGGCCTACCTACCTATACATGTAATCCTTTCCATTCTTGAGATTATGTAATCAAATCGAATTTTCTCGAAAACGAAGCATTTTATCGAAGTAAATCAAGAGTACATTTTTTTGCAAAAAACTCATATCTGTTGTGGTTTGATGTTTAAAGAAAATATTGACATGCAAAAAATTGGGGGCGCATTTTACCCGTGAGCCCCCCTGCCTGAGACACCCTTGACTAGAATTTTTAAAGAGTTTTCGTGTAGTTCATTAGAACATTTATTGGATGTCCAATATACCAAAATTCATAATGATACGTTAACTGATTTAGGAATGTTTCGATCCTTGTTTATAGGAAAGAGTAATCTTATTTTTGTCGTAGACTCTACTGCTAAAGTATTGCACACTAATTATGGGACACCCCGTATACCTATAAATTTTAAAATAGCATTTGATGCGAAATATTCTTAAATTTCTCTTTAAATATCTGTGACGGAATGTCAACATCAATTTATACACTTTATAAATAGAAATTGTTTTGTCTACTGTTACTTTTCAACCGCAGTAGGTATATTCCTATAGAAATATAGATAAAAATGCCTACTTGTTATGAATCACCGAGCGTTAACCAAGATAATTTTTATCGGTAATAAATTATTAACCATTAAGTATATCAATTTAATACAAAATATTTTTTATTTTGTAAACAGCATTGTTATGTGAAATAGCGCACTACGAATTGGTCTCGCATAGCCTTCAATAGCCGTGATCGTCTAGTGGTTAGGACCCTACGTTGTGGCCGTAGTAACCCAGGTTCGAATCCTGGTCACGGCAATGTGAGAACATTGTCACGGTGAAGGCCTTTTTTTTGTTTTTTTTTTTTTAATTATAAATATTATTTTCATATTATTCATATATATTTTTATTTAACAAGCGAGATTATACATACGTATTAGAAACACTAAGAACTCTTCACAGTTTATTTACCATTTTTCAGTGCCCTGCTTTATACATATTCCTTGTAGTGACAAAAAAAGAACATAATTAATTTTCCAGCTATTTTAAATACCAAGGCAAAAAGGATTATGCTCTGCTTCGTATTGATACCTTTCATAATTTTACATTGCCTGTAGCAAATTTTACAAAAAATTTATTATTATTTGTCAATCACTAATATTCGTATGTCTCTACAAAAACAAAAACACTAAACGAAAATTTCCCGTAAGGTATTCCAACAAAATAATAAAACATATTAGAGATGTGCTGCGGACATGTCACCTGGACATGTCGTGAAAAGTGGACATGTCCTGAGGCCACTTTTCAAGAGTGAAAAGTTGTATGCGCATGCGTGGAATTATTTGTTGCAATCATAATTCCGCAAAAAAATTTTGAGGTTGGTACATGTAAAATTAAAGATATTTAGCCATTTTCTTGTAATTTTGTTGGTGATTGTTTAACTGAAACTGACATTTTAAAAATATAACCTCTTTTATATGTCCATATTTTATTATTTTTGGCAAAGTTAACGATTAGTAAATAGTAATCAGTTGATCCTGAATGTAATATTTAATACACAAATAGTTTATAAATGAAGTATGACGCCAAAATCAACAGTTTGGTTATATTTTTCCGAATTGAGTAAAAATCATTATAAATGTAACTTCTGCTGAAAACAATTTTTAAGAATTCCAGTAAGATGGAAAAACATTTAAATAAGTGTATTGGCTGTCCGAGGAAAATTAGAAACCAGTTTATAAAAAAGTTTAAAGGTCCTAGGTAATAAGTAAAATATATCGACACATATTCATTAGAATAAAAGTAATATTTTGCTTTGTGCACCCATAAGCAGTGACCTGTGAAAACGTGACGTCACTCATAGGTGTCTTATTAGATTCAAGGTCAAAAGTACTTTTCCCGACATGTCCGGACATTTCATCGATATCTCCGGACATTTCATCGACATGTTCAACAGACATGTTCGTAACACACTTTTCCGAAACGTGCTCATCTCTAAAAAATATTAAAATTAGACACAATTATCGCACTAATTGTAAGTATAGAGAAAAGTCAGCAGATACCAGTATGCCAATGCACTAGAAAATTACAAAGTGTGTCAGGACATTGCATTAATTAAAATGCAAATTGCTGAAACTCATAAAAATTGTAACCACACTGTTGAAAGCAATAATGATCTTGGTCGTTCATATCTAACAAAAAATGTAATTCTAGAATTCCAGGACATATATTTTATGGTAGTGATGAATTAAATAATCCTCACGTCGTTGCTGACAGTGTTTTCTTAAAAGCATTTGTTAGCTACAGTCTCAATTTTGTTTGTTTTGTTGTCATTGACTTAAAAAACACAGCTATTCGTATTTTTCAATATTATTTTAAATGTGTTACGCCAATTCAAACAAATTCAATAAATAATTCTAAAAAAATCTTATGAAATGAAGTAAAACAATGTTGCTCGATGCCAAAAATCTAAGTATCCAAAAGATATATAAGTCATGTGACTATCATTCAGTTTGACAGATGCACAAAAGTTACATAACAACAATGCTGCCAAAAAATATTGAAATAGAATTAATGCCCTAAGAACATAGCTTTATTTCTTTGCCTGCTTGCTTATTTGTTTGTTTGCTTATGCGTACTTGCCCACTTACTTAGATACTTAGTTGCTTGCTCAATCACTCAGTTATTTACGGTCATTAAATCTGATCAAGTACAGATAGTCTACTTTGAAATAGGTACCTACAAAGAAAGCAAGTAATTTGCGCCTATATTTAATATGTAATATAAAACCTTCAATAAATACTAGGTCTAGTTGTAAATAAAATTTTTTCACAGAAGGTACCTGCTCCACTACTCCCATTCTCCTGTCTTTGTCACTATCTTTTGAGGCATATTTTCTTGATCTCTCTCTATCGGTCAAGATGAGTTTAGCCAAGCTGTAATTACTACTTAGTAATTATTACTTTTCCTGTCATGCAAGTTATCTAAGTGCCCTGGTATGTGTTTTTCTATACAGGGTGATTCGAAAACGAATATCTAATGGATGTAAGATTTTACAAACGCGACGGGAGGCGGGACTGATTGTGAGCGTTATTTGGACTTTAAAAATAAGTTACAATCCAGTTAGACAAATTTACGTGAATCGGCGCCTATGAATCACCGCTTAGCGACGGGTACACCGGCTAAATAAGCAATTATACCTCGAACCTGCCCCTTCCCTCCTCTTCATATTTATACATCCTAATAAAGGAAATAAAAGACGGGGATTACAGTTCTGCAAAGGGAGGTTTCTGATTTAAAAAGGGGTCGGAGATTCAATTAAGTACACAAATTAAACGTCAGCGCCATTCACCGCGCTAATGTAGTGCCCGGCCGGGAAATTGTTAATGTTCCGCACGTACTCACCTAGCGGGGGATTTTTTTTAGGTTAGTTCTTGATTGATCGCTCCGGTACTTCTCTAGCACGTAGGAGTACCGAGTTGTCTAGAATTCTTACGGAAATATGAAAATAAACCATTTCACAAAGTACAATTTTACACTAGAGTTTTAAGGTAAAAGGGAATATTTACAGTAAGGGAAAAAAGTACTACAGGGTGTTCGTTAATTCGACTGCCAAACTCCTACAGGATGTTCCTTGATACAAATTAATACAAAAATATGCTACTAGTTGAAATATTTGTAATACATTTTTAGCTATCGATATTAAAACAACAAGATCAGGATTACAATAAAACACAACATTCTGTTTCAACGGTGATTGGTGAAATTTTTCTCGAGATTCTTTTTAACCAATCAGCGATCGCGTTGTCTCGAGCGTAAACGTAACGGTTTGTCATTGTTCATTGTAAACGAATCATTAAAATTGGCGCTCGACATTCTTTTCAACCAATCAGCGATCACGTTGTCTCGAGCATAAACGTAACGGTTTGTCATTGTTCATTATAAACGAATCATTAAAATTGTCGATACTAACATTTAGGGACTTTTAGGAATCTCCTGTAGATGTTTAGCAGTGAACTAAAAGACACCCTGTATATTAGTGCAGTTCTTTATTACACCTAACGATTTTACGTTTGTTAAGTGTTGTTCTTAGTATCCATTCCGGGTGTGAATAATTGCGTAAAATAAATTAATAATAAACGGATTTACTCGAAAAACAATATCAATGGGGTGTTATAATTTTTTATTTTATTGACACTTGATAGCTACGAAACGTTAGTGATAAGAAGACATAAGAAGTTTCAATAATTTTTAACATTGTTGGTTTTACATTTGTAGGTCGTTTTTGTAACTTAAAGTAATCACTCCCTAAATAAATTTTGTTTGTGTAATAATTTGTGATGTATGCTTATTTCAGAACCTCAACGCAATTTCTAGGAAATTTGTAAATATTTACAAAAGCATTTTAATAATTTTCAACAGTAATGTGCTAGCAAAACTGCAATATGCAGGAATTTTTACAGAAAACCCACGAAATTTTGAGATTTTATTAGTATGTAAAACTATTGTGTATCCCATAACAATAAAGTGTATTTAAAACAATTTTAGTAAAATTAAATACAATAACGTTGAAATCTTCTTGAACCTTTTGTTTAATATTAAAATATATTTATTTTCTTGGGAATTGGGTTCTGGTGTGATAGGCGGTTAAAAAAAGGATAAAAAAACAGCAGCGATTTTTTTTCTTGTCGTTTCGTTCCTGATCAGGAACTTTTTCAAAAGGCTTTTATTGTTAAAATTGTTATAGGTAATTAATAAATTAAAACCTAAAACAAACAAGAACTTACTTAATATTTAGAATTTTTTCCCTGTAATTACAATTAATTTAATAAGAATATAATTTCGTTAATACATACCTAAACCGAGACCTAAACAACCATTTTACGTCAAAATTTTATAAATATGCATCAATCCACTTCTTCATGTAGATATTTAAATTTTAATTCTCAACACCCGATAACACACAAAAAAGTGTAGTTATTGGTTTAATCAATAGAGCGATACATTTAAAAAGTCCCATTTATCGACGTAAAATTATAAATAAAACAAAAAACATTTTACTAAATAATAATTATGCTCCCAAATTTTATAACAAAATTATTAAACAAAGAATCATTAACTTCTATAATACATCAAAAAATAAAAAATCAATAAATTCTGATCATAACTGTCAATTGTCAATATATTGCTTTACTATATGTATCTACAATCTTTATCTGAAAAAATTAAATCTTTAATCAATTAAATAAATTTTTCACACGTTTAAAAAGCAAAACTCCTGTACTAAAACAATCTCATGTAGTATATTCTATTCCATACAATGATTGCAATGGTCATTCTATGTATAGGTATGACATCACAAAATTTAGAGAATAGATTAAAGGGCCATAAATATACTAAAAATTGTGCAGCAGCTCTTAATAAAGATGCCAAAGAAAAAAAACATAGTTTTAATTTTGATCAAACCAAATTTCTCGTTAAAGAACAAAATTATAACAAAATATTAATTCAGGAAATGATTCATATAAAAAAAATAAATACAGTATTAACGATAAAACTGACATTAAAAACTTAAGTCAAATATATCACAATTTAATCAAATAACAATAATTATAATGTTTCTATTATTTCCACTCATTATCATCTAAACAAATCACATTTAAAATAGTTTTCTATACTTTTAAAATATATTTTCCAATAAAATTACTAGATGTCCTTTCTATCTTTAATTTAAAATAACAAAGTTATGTAGCGCCCACGCGAAATAAACACCCTGTAAAGCTAAAAATATTTTCTATACATGGCCCACATGATTTCAGGCAACTTTTAATAAAACCAATTGTTTATAAATTTTACAGTTGCAGAGTTAAAGAAGAATCCCTTTTAGGTGGATCACCCTATATATCAAAAACAAAAGGCCAATGATTCATAGGAAAAAATTGTATTATCTTTTATCCTTTATCAACCCCTGAATTTATGACCTCTTTTTTTTCAAATCATCCTCTAGAACTGCATATTATTCAATCTTGTAATGTTTTATAGTTATATCATCAATGTCATTTTTACAGTTTATATGTTATAATTTTTACCAATTCGGTAGGTAGGTATATATTTAAATTGTAAAAATTACTATAGAAAAGAAAATTTAAATTCAAACTTGACAATTTTTTTGAATTTGTCTTTTAGATAAGCATAAACATCATGCAACCAATTTTACCATGATTCACTTTTAGCATCTTCAGTTGGTCATTCATTGAATTGATTGTACCTATATTCTGTTTGTTATTACATTTATCAAATTAAAGGTATATCTGAATAATTATACTATACGTACTTTTGTCTGGGTGCTAATTCGTGTGAACTGTGAAAGGTCTGATACAGATTTATTTTTCGAAAGGATTAAGAGCCCTTTTAAAACGGCTTTTATCGCTATATTTCCAGTGAAAATGGATAATAATAAGGAGCACGTTAAAATCTCGCTGTCGACCTTCTCATCTCGCCAGCGGATAATTATATTTTTAATATTCCCGAGGCTTAGAGCAGACGTGAATGATTTTAAAGTGAACAAAATTTCACTTTGTTTTTATGAACTTAATGCAGGCGGACATAATCCTTTTATCAGCCAAATCCTATTAGAGTCTGAACAAAGTGAATTTTAAGAGCTTCTAAAAATTACTAAAGTCGCCATGATTAAAGGGAAACTTTTGATTGGGATTGAAAAATGCATTGGAACGCGAAGTTTTTCCCGGGATGTATTCGTAGCGGGAGATAGAGGGTCTTCCGCAGACCATGTATCAATTTTGAAAGATTTAGAGGATTGCAATTCAAATTAGCGATTATTCTTTCTTATGCCTCGTAAAAAATGCAAAACACTACGGAATACAATTCCTTGAGAGGCCATGCGAATGTAGATTTCCGCAAGATAAGTTGGCTCCTGAATTTTTTACGACGATGTTTATTCTTATTGGGATCTCCTAGTTTAGTAGATGGAAAAATGCCTCCCGAGGATTGAAACTCCGTTCATGGTTTCCAATATTTTTTTTTCGTATACACACTCCTTTGTTAAGCAGAAAATAATTTTTTCAAACCTAATATGATACTTTATGACTTGTCTAAGATACTATAGAAAAATTAAAAATTATGGATATTTTCCCATCTTTTAAAATTAAAATGTGTATGTACCTAATCCTATAACATATTTTCAAACAGTAAGATGCTTAAAAATTTTTCAAAAACATATCAGAACTTCAATAATACTATCTACAGAATGTCCCACAATTTTTTTACTACTTTCTTGATTTTGTATAGAGAATGTTCAACTTCTTAAAAATGTAAAAATGACTCCAAACATCTTTCGAAATATCGAAATAATATTATTAGTAATTCCGAGAAGGCTGTAAATTCAATGAACTTGGAAAAAATGATTACCTTATTTCATATCACTTAGATAGTTTAGACATACGTACCTACTTATAATTTTCGTAATTGTATCAAAAACTTCTCTATATATAAAAATTAATCAAGTCAAGGTTTTAGTAGGATAAAGATCAATAAATAAAAGAACACTATATTTTAAATCATTGCCAACGTTTTGTTGTTATTTTACACCATCCTCAGGGCTCGAAATTTGAAGTGTCTTTTGTCCAACTTAACAGTTCTAAATATTAAGAAGATTACAACAATTTTTACTGTGAAAGAAAACCACATTGCAATTGTTCCATGAATTATAAGTACACATATAAGTGTCTAGATACGATCTTCTTAATTTTTAGAACTGTTAAGTTGGACAAAGGACACTTCAAATTTCGAGCCCTGAGGATGATGTAAAATAACACCGAAACGTTGGCAATGATTTAAAATATAGTGTTCTTTTATTTATTGATCTTTATCCCACTAAAACCTTGACTTGGATAACTAATCAAGATCGCAAAACAGTCGAAACGTAATAAAAATTAATCAAAATATATTTAATTCAGACTGGAAGACTATAAAATTTTACTGATATTTTCTATTCCGTTATTGGATTATAAATTAATTTTATTTAAAGTTATTTTTTTAAATTATGGAATCATGCTTGATATTTGTACCATTGGTAATTAATTAGTATTGTTTTCTTGATATTTCTTACAGCCTATTGGGATTTTGGAAAACATCCAATAACTATTCTTTGGTTATAATACCAAATAAAATTTTAACATAAATTTATAAATAAAATAATGTTTTACTTTTCAGGACACACTGTATAAGTGGCTCTTGTTAAGCACATTTAATTTTTGGTAGTCTTAAAATCATATATTTTTAGTCAAATTAGTCATTACAGGAAAAAATAAATAAATTTGCATACCTATCTCCTCATTGTGTTTAAATTTAAAATAAATGTTTAAGTATATGTATATCTTTTGAAACAAAAAGATGATTAAATTTTTTCTATCATAAATTTTAATACTTACCAATATCAATATGTTTAGATTATCAACATAAACAAATGTCACAAATGTTGAATTATACAATTATACAGTGTGGTTTATCACTGTATAGTTGTATAATTCAAAATTTGTGACATTTGTTTATGTTGATTTATAACTTTTAAATTAGGTCTATACTGACAAGACACCAAGCAGCAAATTCTCTACATATTCTGGAAACTACTTTGTCACATTGTCCATAAATAACAAATTATAATAATCCTCATTAGTATAATTTAAACGATGTCCGGGTACTTTTATTTAAATTTTCAGCAAAAACTATTACAGACATAACGATAATTTGACAACTAACTTGACAAATGTCGAGTTATCTTAATTGTTTTTGTAGTTTTCTGGTCATGGCCTTTTTGATAACAGGTATAATACCAGAAAAATTGTCCAAAAAATAGAACATTGACATCTGAGAACCGCTCGAAGGACTTTTTTGAAATTGTGGTGGTGTTATACAGGCCGCGACCAAGCTAAAATATTTTCAAGGTCATCGTACTTCCGGTTATACCGGAAGTCGATAGCAACTTTCCTATTTTAAATGGAACCCCCTGTATATTATTGCATTTTTAGAAAGAGCATTTATTTTTAAGTTGAAAACATATAGCACGAGATATTTTGATTTTTAGACAAAAATTGACAGCAAAATTTAGTTTTCCGGAAACATAGGTTTATTTTTTTGTGCAAATTGGACATTTTGTAGGGGAAGACCTAATTTATCGGATTTGATATACAAATTTTCTGTACGCCCTGTATATATCACCTATTTTAATTTACTACAATTTCTTTAAATAGTTTAAATGGTAATAGTGTAGATTAAAATTTTTGTCAATATGAAAGACAACAGATAGCTAACCATCCTAGATTTCGAAAGATGTCCTTTATTTTTACCATGTGTTCTCTATATATATGCCAACTTTGCAAATTTAAAACAGTTCTCTGATTTTTCAAATGGGACACCCTGTATTTAATAGACATTTCTTTTTCTACATTTTATATTACCCAACTTTTATTATGTTATTTCTAGTTATTTTGCTAATATTGACTTTATAAAAATTGTGAAAAGGCTGTATTTATTATCTACTGTTAAATTTCATGATATAATTTTAATTATTATCAACAGAAAATTACTACAAATAATAGAAAAACTTTTAAAAAAGATAATGCTTTTATTGAATATAAAACTATTTACACCATGTTTGGCAGAATTTTTCGATAATCTTCCATTTAAAAAAAAATAATTGTTTCCTCGCTGCTACATTTTCATACTCCTGTATATTTCTTTACCCTGTATATTCTGTTTAGAATTTGAAAGATATTATCTATTTAAACTCTTTTTTGAATATTTTTGTATATGTCAATAACAGAGCTACTGCAGTTTGTTACATTAATGGACCACCATGTGCCTATTAAAAATTAATTCATAAATAATTTTTACATTAACAAAGATCTAGATAGCCTGAAAAAAAATTGTTTAAGTACCTGTTTATTTTTTAAGAATTAATTTATAAACATAGATATCCCAAATATTGTTTGCAGTATGTTTATGGGTTTCATTTCTTTTTAAATAAAACAAATAAATTCTCGCAATCAAAAAGAGTGTATTTACAAAGTTCAGTCTTTATTGTACAAGGTAACAAACAAAACTACAGCAAAACAAACGACGGTTTAACAGAATAATTTAATATACATACCTAATTAAAAAATTTTTGTATTTACTGTAATATATTGGATGAAATGATACCCTTACTAAATGCAAATCCCAATAACAGCGAGGTAGCACTGACTGTAAGAATTAAAATTGCCACATACGACACATCTTCATCGCTACTGGTTGTCTTCTCGGGTTGTTTGAGGTACTTCGGCTGCTTAGGCAGATTTGGGAAATAAGTAGTGTCGATTCGCTTTACGAAGTTGATTAAGTTTGGCCACATATTAATAATATTGTTGATTTCGTTTGAAGGAAATGGTAGTTTTACTAACGGTGCCAAGTAGGCGTACACTATAACGTCTAATGTAGTCGGTTTGGTCCCAAAAAAATATTCACTAGTCCCTAGCCTCGTTGAAAGTGATGATAAGCACTCCGTTGCCATTCTTTGCAGATATTCCTTTAATAAATCGAGATTAGTCTCCGTAGGATATAAAATTTCCATTAAGTTCATCGCTTGGTCTTTGAATTTCCTCGTACGCATATAATTAAACGGTATAGGTAAAGATTTCATGAACCATATATTTGTGAATTCGTCACTGTTTCTTTGATCCAACCAATACACGAACTCAGTGACGGGTTTCAACTTAGACTGGACCAAATTGGTTAATGCCAGGGATTCACTGGATTGTTTCGAACTCAGTTTGTTGTCAATGTTGTAGTTTAAAGTCCTCAAATATAACATCATCTCGTGAAACGACTTAAACAGCAAATTCTTGTGAACGAATGTCGGCGCATTGTAGAATACACAATGTTTAAAGTTGTTTAATAACCTCACTTGGACAGGCACCTCGGCTACGGCGGTGTACAGTATCGATTTTAAGCATTCGACGTCGAGAGAAGGCAGGGAATAGTCACCGTCGTACACGTACAACTGGAATTTTTCTTGTTGACTCATTTTATGGCGACGTTTTATACAAATTGAGTTGTTTCACACACTAATACTTTAAAGAACAGGCAACTGGGCTTTTTGAGGTTACATTACTTTTACATTTGACAAATAAAGCATGAGCGAATGGGTCGATACATGGTCGGTAAAACAGAGCAGCGTTTGTATCGATGATAGTCACCAGCGCCAATAATAAAATTTAAAATGCTCAGAGCTAACTCAGTTGTAATGTTCAGTGCTATCGAGATTTCTAAATACTGCATATTTGAAACACCTGTTTGAGTTTTAATTTAAGGTGTTTTCAACACACTTCAATAGTGCATTTGTAATCCTGGTTGCATATGCACCTGTTATATTAAGAAGAAATGTCCTAATAAAAATTGGTTAGGCTGTAAGCGCATATTTGGCTGTAATAATCTGTTAGTGAAGGTAACGTTTACTTGGGCTGCGTCGTATTTTAATCAAATCAAGCGTGTTAGAGGGCAGGATTGATGTCAGTCAAATAAGCGTTGAATTATAGGAACTCAGAGGATAATTACCTACACAGCTTGTCGTATGTTATCCCTTTAGATGGTTATTAGTCACTCTTGATTTAATTAAGTTGAAATTGTAGCTGTAAACGAGATTACATTTGGAGCATAGGAAGGACAGGTACGTTTCTTGGAACAAACATGGACCAGGGTCGTGTAACAATTATTTAGAGACTATTTCATGGGTTAAGTGACATTTTTTTAATTGTGAAAAATGTTCCTTTAGGCTTTTAAATTTCGGTACTAAAATATTTTCTTCATGAGCGCATGTAGCATGACTTCAATTAAATAAATAAGGGTATTTTAGTCGGTGAATGAACGTTTTTAAATGCTTGTGATTTATGTTTGAGATGGAATCGTTTGAACCATTTTTAACCTAAAATATTGCAGCAGCTTTGAAACTGCATATTTCCATCCTATAAATTGTCTATGGAATTTTTAATATCTAGATGTCAGCTCGCTATTTTCCCAGGTATTATTCGATGGAAACTTCTCGCAAAAAATGATCTTTGACACGGTTTCCTGATTCATTACGCCTTGGATTTTAAACAGAAAATATAATTTTAAATTAAGCTTCCGTTTCCTACATCCTTTGGTAGGTATGTCACATACATGTACTCGACAATAGGTACGTATAGGTAGGTATTTGCCAGCTTAGGAACAACGCCAGGCGGACTTTTCAATTTTATCGCAATCGCGCGAAATTGCATTCTGCATGTTCCTTGCTCTTTGCAATGAACGAGTAATGAAAAATGCAGATATTTCGACATGTTGCTGCGAAAAGTTATTGTTTTTTTAGGGGATTTGTCGTCGTAACCATGCAGAATATTGTCATGTTTGTGTACGACCAAAAATATGAGAAAAAATATCGTTATTAAACTAGAAATTAGGTATTGCGATTGTCTGTATTCTACATTACAAAGGACATAAACCAGTTTTTATTCCAGTATACCTACCTTTTTAAATTAGCGGAAAGAGATTATAAAACAATAGCAACGAAGTAAAAATAAAGTGAGATAAACAAATATTTACAGCGTAATTATTTTAAAAACATGAGCGATTTTTACGTGTTTCAAAACAAATTATTATTTTATTATGGAATTAGTGAAGCAAGTTCATATTTACTTTGTTGTCTTCTACAAAATATACTGATTAAATATTTTGTATTTGCTCAGTGCTTGCTTACTTAATAAGTTATATTGGAATAAGATTATTTCAGATATTCATTATGGTTTTGGTAGTTATTTGACATTTAGTTCTGTTGATTGCAAATAGATGGCGTATCGGTAAAAATCAATTTATGAATGAACGGTTAAGCTATTTTTCACGAACAGTCTCATATTATGGTTAGTTTAATCTCTTATTATGGTTAGATTAATATATCCAGGTCCAAAAAAAAGGAGCTCACGCACTTCAAAATCTAAGGTAACCGAACCAAATATGGGCATCCCTAAGCAAATTATTTTTTTATAATTACAGTATTTGTTATAAAATAACTAAATTACTTGTAGATATTCCTTAGATCATGAGAAATTATAAAATGTGTAAAGAATTGATCAAATTGTAATACAGTTTGTTTAAAAAAATAAATAAAAAAAACGCTAATGCTCATATTAGGACCAGGGTGTCCAAATATGGGCATTAGGTGCCCATATTTGGGGCAAGTGATTAGGTAATAGGAACATTTTTTTCATTCATATGAAAATAAGATATTGATGTGGTATAAACAACGCATAAACTTATTTTATTAAAAAAAAAAATAAAATAAAACATTGCATTCTGGAAACATAAAAAATAACAATAACATACCTATAAATTTTGTAAAGTACAAAACCTAAATACTGAAATATTTTAACAGCTTAAGTTTCACATGTCGGGCACTTGAAATTTTTTATTTTATCCTTTGAGGTCAAGCCGCAACATTCCTCATGTACCCAAGTAGTACATAGGGTACATTGTCTCATGTCTATTTGTCGATCCTCATTAGATAAAACACAATACCAGGATTCATTGGGATTTGACAAAGCACTATAAGATGTATTTTTCTTCTTAGATTTACCTTTTAATTTGGCTGTGATTGTTTCATCGTCAGAAAACAGTGCTTTTGTTACTTGAACAGCCTTGTAATTAATGGCTTTTTTGGCAGGATTTTTAGCTGTGGACTTTGTAGAAAGATCTGGAGTTGGAAGCAACTCTGAAAAAGATTGTGAATGGTTACCATCTGAATGGTCACTGGATTCTTCGGCAGTAACATGTGCCGGAGAAGAAATTGACGACGATGATGCTTCTAAGTCACTATCTTCGTCTGTGGAACTGATGTCTTGACGATCCTCAGAAGTTGAAGGTTTAGTGAAAGCTACAACGGGATGATTTGCAATGTTTTTCTCAGGATCTTCTTGAGGTCTCTTTGATATCGTTGATGGTGCAAATGCGGTTTCTGGTATTATAGTTGGGTCAAATGGATATATGCCAGTTGCTCGAAATCCTGCTGCTACATTTGATGGTGTAGTCGCTTTTGGCCAAACTTTAGAAAACACAATGCCAAAACTTGATTTGGTTAGTTTTCTGTCTGGACGAACGCCCCAAAAGCGTTGTAGCTCATCGTCCCAGTGGTACTCAAATGAACGAAACACTGACTTATCCATAGGTTGTAATTCATGGGTGCAGTTGCTCGGAAGACACAATAACGTTATATTAGCTTCGTCTGCAGCAGTAACAATATTCGCATCTAAATGGGATTTAGCTCCATCAAAAATTAAAAGTACCTTTCCTGGAGGTTTATGTTCGGCAAAGTGATGAACCCATTCAACAAATGTAGCACAAGTCATGCTCACTTTTTGAGTCATGAATACTTTAGCTCCAGGAGGAAGATTATCCGAAAATTCAGGTTTATTCCTTTTGCCTTTGAAAAGAATGACGGGTGGTATTACTTGGCCTAAAGCATTCCCACAAGATACCACTGTCACATTTTTGGCGTGTTCTGGTGCTACAAAAGGTACTCTTTTAGAGTTAATATTATTGGTTCCTTATGAACAGTTAGCTGGCACCCTTTCTCGTCCATATTAAATATAAGGTGCGGTTTGTCCATAATATCTAGCTCTGTCATAACTCTATTTAATGTTTCATAGGCATAGCTTAAGCCATTTTCTTCCTACTAGAGGTAAATTTTGTTTGCTGGTTAGCCACTGAATATTATTTGTGTGGCAAAATGTGTATACACTTCTGCGTAACACTTTTGATGTCAGAGGCATTCCTATCTCAGCTAATCTAAATATCCTAGAGCACAGCTCTTCTTCTTGTTCCTTGCTCAAGATAGGCTTGCGACCCAAACTTTTAACCTTATTTCCAGTTCTGGCATGTCGTTGTAATGTACTGCGTGGTATTCCAAAGTTTATTGATGCCCGCTTTATTTTCATTCCTTGCTCAATTGCTGTAACAGCAGCAGCCAAAGTCTCTGAACTCCATTGCGCTCTTTTTTTTGGTGGCATTTTCTAAAAGAAAACAATACCTATTCACGTTTGTTCAGCTAAAAAAAATGTTCCAAATATGGGCACTGCCCATATTTGGAACATGCGGTAGTGCCCATATTTGGCACATTAAGATTTTGTCAGTTCTCTTATCAAAACTTTTTTCTTCAATGAGGTAGAAAAAAACCTAAACTTTTACATGCAAGTACATACATTTAGCTATACATTGACATACAATAGTTAACATTTTGTAAATATTTTTACGGCAAAATTAATAAACATTCACCGAAATTACTACTCTCACGTCTGTTGTTGACAGTTCTGCTAATGGTAATTATCAGAACGCCCTCTCGTGATCCGTAGAATACTTAACTTATAGAGAAGACCTATTTAACCTTACTCGTCGTAGAGAACTTTGGTATTTGAGGAAATAACTGTTTTTTAGCAAATTCTTAGAAAGTGCCCATATTTGGATCAGTGCCCATATTTGGTCTAGGTACCTTAAACAGTTTTTCGTGTCATTCTAAAAAAAGGAAAAAGGCACGCAATCAGCGACTTACTGACAAAACCTAAACACTTTTCGGTATGATTGGATAGAAAATGCGCCCAGTAACAATAATGAAACCAAATATAGTACTTTATTTACTTTATTTTGTTAGTTTCTTTATAGCCGACCACGAAAGTTTAGTAAGTGCTTATTTTAGAAACAGCACTTTGTTATTAATAAACTCAATTCCTCGCTTAAACAACATTTACTGCAAGTGTATCAACAATTTACAGGAAATACATCACGAACCCATTCCGCGGAACACTTCTTAAATACCAAAGCAGAAATAGTTTTACTTTATTGACGTCGAGCGTAATAAAACAGGATGTAAAACTCGCGAGTCCGTCCGTAGCTTGAGGATTTTTCAGAGTACTTCGAACTCTTCTATTTATACGCGTAGTTTGCTCGAAGAGATGACTAGGCAGAGAGGTATAATGATTACTCGTATCGATTGCAATGCCATTTGTATATAATAACAGTATAAGAATATTATTATTGATGTTACATTAATACGTAATTGTATTATAGTCGGACTGACGTCTGTGCACGCGAGTCTGACATGCACGTCGGCTGAAATAAACGAATTTATGACTGCATTAGCAGGCAAATATTGCACGTACAACGTTCTATAATTTTCTAATGTAGTTCACTTCGACGGATAAAGAAAATGCAGAAAGTCATAATATAAAAGAGAAATAAATTTACCTTGGCCCACTAGAAGTCCAGAGATTAACTTCATTGAGCGTTTTTGGTTAATCAGAAATATACAAGGTACTGGCACACAAAAATGTCCATAAATATCAGAGATCTCCGTAACAGCTGTTGACAGAAGAACTGTAGAATTTTGAGGAAGGATATTACTTAAGGAGCTCACGTGGCTGCATGCTTGGATCTATGACAACGGTTGTGGTGGAAAGAGTTGTAGCTGTAGAGGCGATTGTACTATATTTGATGACGGGGAGTCTATTGTATTACCAACAAAATGTAATAATGTATGGTGCTTAACTTGACGGGTTTGACAATTAAATTTTGAAGAGCAAGTTGCAGAATGATGAGACGAGTTGAGACGATTTAAGCATTTTATTTAGCAAAGTTGTATTAATCGGAAAAGAGGTATCAAAATAACACGGTTCTTAGAGATTGTTAGCTTGAGTTTGTAAGATTACTATTTTTTGTCATTTTAATAAATGAAGTGAAAAATTAAAAAAAGAAAAATGTTTCATGCAAAAGTTACGTATTTCTTCCCGCAGAATACGAAACTGTAATAAAAAATATGGGTTTCCATTTAAAAAATCAAGGTTGACCTTGATAATTGACGTTAAGGTTAATTTTAAGGTTAGGGGCCATCCATAAATTACGTCACACGAATTTTAGGACTTTTGAACCCCTCCCCCCGTCCTTGTCACAGGTTGTCACATTTTTATAATCCCCCCCCTCCTGATGTGACGTCACACATTCTTTAAATTTAGGCATGTATTTAAAAATAATCGAGAAAAAAACAGCTATTTTCATTTTTTACTTTTTTTTTATTAAATAATCAACATAAAGTCCAATATTTCAGATAGCGAGAATGCTAAATTATTAATAAATATAGATCAAGTTCGTAGATTTTTATAGTTTTTTATTCACATCTAAATTTCACGTTTTAGTATTTTAAATTTTAACATGTGACGTCACAAAACTTTTGACCCCCCCCCTGCCCCTTGTCACACATTGTCACATTTCGGTGATACCCTCCCTCCCCATTTACGTGTGACGTAATTTATGGATGACCCCTTAAGGCAATTTGATCCCCCCGAAAGCTGGCAACTTTTGTTGGAAATATTTTTCACCTTCTTGCTTATTTCTTGAGATATTAACCTGAGAATCAAAATGGAGCAGTAAAAGTATAGCGCACTCTGGCGAGAGAACGAAGTATTTTGATCAAAATGTTTCATACAAAAGTAACGTATTTTTTCCCGCAGAATACGAATTCAATAAAAAATAAGGGTTTATATTAAAAAAATCAGGACTGACCTTGAAGTGACCTTGACAATTGACTTCAAGGTCACCATAATTTGACGGCCTTGAAACCTGATAACTTTTGTTCGAAATATTTTCTAATAAAAGTCGCATTAAAATTTATATATCTTTGATAGCGTTGCCAAATTTTACATTTTTCTTTCATAATTCGGTTCCTCTCTCACTTTGCTAAAAAAAAGGTATACCGTACATCAGTTGATATCTTGTACCGTTTTTCAGAAAATCGAATTTTATTAACAACATACATTTATTGTATCAAAAATGTGATACCTACTTGGTGATGAAATCTTGGTTTCTATAGAAGTAAAAGAAAAAAAGAGAACTGTTAAGATGTTCAATATCTATGCACCTTGAACTTCAATGCATTTTCTGAAATTACTGGATCATCTCTGCTGTACTCGAAATAACATGTGGTGATCATTTCTGATGATGTCGGCGTATGTAATTATGCGATTTAATAATTCTTCCCTACTATAATATAGGTGTTTGATAAACAAGACTTTTAAGATGGCCCCAAGAAAAAAATCTGGAGGATTAAGATCGGGAGACCGAGACGGCCAAGGAAAAGGACTATCTCGACCGATTCATTGATCGGGAAATGTGGTATTTAAAGAAGACCGTACTGCCCTGCTAACCATCGGGCACAAGCCACATGTTATTTCAAATATTTAAAGGGACGTCTTCCAAAAAGTGGTTAAGGTGTTCTTGCAGTAAATATAGGTATTTATCGCCATTTAAAGTGTCATCAATGATATGTGGTCCCACTAAGTAGTTTCTAATTATTCCCATCCACACATTAATAATAAATTTTTGTTGGTGTTTTGTCTGAATAATAGCATAGGGATTTTCGTCACTTCAAATATGCAAATTCTATTTGGAAAGCGGTTGGCGTAAATCCGAACAGTTTCAGAAGCATTACATTCTGCATCTAATGTACGATTAGCTGAATATCTGCAAATTCTTCATAGCTAAAATCCTCCATGATATTGAATCAACAAATGGTGTCAAAATGATTTATGACAAATATCTAACTACTATTTATGCATACTTGTTGACAGTCATCTCAATTTCCAAAGAAACTAAGATTTTACAAAAATGTTAATATAGCATTTTTGATACATGTATGTTATTAATACTGATATACAGTATACCTTTTTTTAAGCAAAGTGAGAGAGGAATCGGACTATGAAAGAAAAATGACAAATTTGGCAACGTTTTCAAAAATGTATAAATTTAAATGGATAATTTCGTCTGCTCCTGTACAATCCAGCCATACTCATTATCAGTTAAAACTTCGAAATGAACATTGCCGTGAGTTACTTTAATTGCCCAAATTTCATTGTTGTCATGGTAACGACTTAGAAGTTATAATTGGAATTTGTTTTTCAAACTTCTTTCTTTGGAGACGAATAACTCCTCAACCTCAACGATGCCCCATAGCAAAATCTTTTTTATGAAGTAGTACAACTATTTTGACCTCCCCTGTACATCCCTTCATTTTTCATATGACCATAACTCCTTTCCTTTAAAATGGAATAAAGATAGGAGAGCTGGTAATAGAATATACATTTTTTCAAGTTTTGTATACAATCCTGGTAGCTATAATATATTGCACTTAAAATCTTATTAACTCAGCAACAGTTTTCCAAGAAGTTTAAGAATTTTAAATAATTTATATAAAATGATTTGACTCGCATCCAATTCCATACTTATTTTCGATTTTTATCGGGATAGCAGCCAGTATCGTGACGAAAAAGTTTCCAATCTTGAAAAATACATAACCAGATGGAAATAACTGTACCGGAATATTCTTCATAATTCATGAAAACGAGGACTGTGTAATTTCCTAATACTTTCAAAACTATGTCGAACTGTTCGAAGTGTAGGAAACGTGTTATTATAAAAATTGTCGTCGTGGAAATATAACTTTTCCACGAAATATCGGTTATAGAATCGTGACGGCAAAATGTTGAAAATAAACCAGTGTGTCCAATCTAGTTAACTGAAACGAAACAGATATTTCTGTTGCAATATTCTTCACGAATAGGATGATCATTTTTTCATATTACATTCATAGAAGTTCATGATAATGAATGAATAATTGGTAACACACGTTTAAATAAGTTCTTCACTTCATTTGTACAAGATGTTATACAATAATATTTTACAGGGCTTTTTTTACATACATTTATCCTTGAATTAAAAAGTCTTTTTAAAAAACGTCCTGTATATTTACATTTTAATATAACAATATAATACCAGCCATAAATCCTGTAAATCGATATAAAATGCGCACTGTTTTAAGAAGGATTTTACAGTTACCTGCCATGTCTGAACGAGACACAGGAAATCCAAATACTAACGAACGAATTATCGAAAAAATTGCTCTCTATGTGGTGGGATATCGCGTTCCTATTCGGCCGTAAGATTAAATTCTCACTCCAGACGAGAAATTAAACTGAAATTAATTAAACAGGTCCTTGCAACCGCGAATAGACTTAAAAGATAATTTTAATTAAACGCGTGCCTTTGTCTAAAATTGATTTAGCGTGACTACTCCACACTTATCCGCTGCTGGATCGAGACCCTCGAACACAAAGATCGGCGGATGAGGGCCGTCACCGACGGTCTAATCCGTCTCACCTGGTTAATAAAATTACCGAAATAACGATCCGTTTGACTCCATCAACCGGGGGAGATCCGATAGAGAGGTATCAGTTGCCCAACTGAAATGACGCTGAAACGAGAGACGTGAAAGTTGCTAATTGATTGATTAAAAAGTTATTCTCATTGTCAGATGAAGAAGATGAAGAAGAATATTAAGTCTACTTTGAACTGCGGGGTATTTATTAAGTTGGAGTCTCTAATCCAACGTAGAACTCAATAATGTAAGCAAATTCTTCTTATAACATTTTTTCTGAATTTTGAAACACCTACATGAAAAGTCTTTGTAAAAAGTTATTATAACGAACGTTCAAATAAAAACGTGGTCAAGTTGGTTATGAAAATTTGGACGTAGGGCGTAGCGTATAGCAAATGAACTTAAACGTCATCTGTCAAAGCGCTATATCGCCGCTATCAATTTGAATATTTTCGTTTTAAAAAGCGTTTAAAATGGTATTTTCTCAAGAACAAAAAGTTTTTATCATAGAGTCCTACTTTAGAAATGGACGCAAGATTGATGGAATATGGAAGTATTCTATTGAGGAATGTTTCATAGAATTTCAAAATCAATTTCCCGGCGTTGTTGAGTACAAAATTTTTCAAAGTGCAGTTCAGCGTTGTGTTAATGTTTTTCGTGAAACGGGCAGTGTAACAAGAAAAGAAGGAAGCGGCCGACCTAAAAAGCGGACTGAAGAATTAAAAGAAAATGTCCAACAAATAATGGAAAATGCGCCAAGAACTTCTGTACGTGTTTTATCACAAATGGTGGGAGTATCAGTCGGTACCTGCCACACAGTGTTAAAAAAAGATTTGCGTTTGTTCTCCTATCGTTTAACTTGTCAGCAAGAACTTCATGAAGTTGATTTTCCGCGACGGGCTGTATTTTGTGAATGGTTTTTAAACAACTACGGTGAACTTCATAATATCACCTTTTTTTCTGATGAAGCCTGGTTTCATTTAAGTGGTTACGTAAACTCACAGAATATGAGAATGTGGTCTTCTGAAAAACCAGATAACTTTTTTGTCGAGGGCCCTCTACACGCTCAAAAAATTGGAGTTTGGTGTGCTCTCAATCGAAGGAGGATTTATGGACCTATTTTTTTTAATGGTACTCTTACTGCGCAAAGGTATAGAGAAGAAATTATCGCTCCTTTTGTTAACCAGCTGGAAGAAAACGAAATTACAAACTTTTACTTTCAACAAGATGGCGCAAGGGCACATACGGCAGGCGAGACGATGAATATGTTGAGGGAAGTTTTCCAAAATCGACTAATAAGTCTCAATGCTGAACATGAATTTCCACCGAGGTCATGTGATATTACGCCGTGTGATTTCTTTTTGTGGCCTTACCTTAAAAACACTATTTTTGAACTGCCTATTCCTGATTTAAACCATCTGCAGGCTCGACTTATAGACAAGATTCGTGAAATTAACAATACCCCGAGCATCTTAGAAAATGTCTTTAATTCTTTGAGGAACAGGTGTGAAAAGTGCTTGGAACAAGGGGGGGGACACTTTCCGCAGCTCCTTTAATTATTGTTTGTTATTGTTATCACGATTATTCTTTAAAATAAAGTTATATAGTCATTAACGTTATTGAAACTGACAGCTGCTATACAGCTCGTTGAAAAATAAGGTTAAATTGGTCGCTATAAGCTACTCCCTACGTCCAATGTGTCAGAGCCAACTTCGACCACGTTTTTATTTGAACGCTCGTTATTTTTATGGTGTTTACAATTTTTTTAAGAAATACTGAGATTGATAATAATATCAAAAAAGTATTTAAAAAAAATGAAGTTAACAAATTGCAAATCAGTTTTCACTTTTTTACTGCCCACCAAAATCTAGACGACCTATCGGAAAATTTGTCATTTTATGTGGTAGATTACCTACAGTTTAAGGTATCTAGAGTCATTTTCCACAAATTTATTAACTGTAAAATAAAGGTCAAACGTAATATCGTAGATATAGATTCAAATTGATCCAAACAATCGCATCGAAAAATTTTAAAAAGTTGAAGTTAAGTAGCTATTTACAATTGACAAAGTAGGATGTACTAAAGCGTTATAAACAAATTGTTCCACTATCAGGCCATAGCCGCTCGGGAATTCCCTCTTTTTACATTAAATTGAGCTTATTTTTACGGTAATTTAAAAAGAGATAAATCACCCACGCCTCTTTGTTCCCAAGATAGCTTTTTTATAACATTAATTGTCAATTAACTATTGAACGTATCGCACCGGGATTTTAGATAAATAGAAATAAAGAAAGGATTAAACTTTTAATTTCAGAAAGTTTTACATTGATAGTTCATGTAATAAACGCGCGGGAGAAGGAGCGCCGGGCCCGCGCATGCGCGTGAAAGTCGCTCTCGTCGCACGAGATTTTTGACTTGAACGTTTCAAATTCGGTTCAAAACATTTCCGCGGTCAACCTTTATTTTACAGTTAACAAATTGGTGAAATATGACTTTAGATATCTTAAGTTGTAGGTAATTTAATTGCCTACAACATAAAATGACTAATTTTCCGATAAGTCGTCTAAATTTTTGGTGAGCAGTAAAAAAAGTGAAAAAACACGTAAATTTGCCACACATTTGCATTTGCCATCTTAGCGTCACTTCTTTCGAGTTAATTTTTTGATATTGCCATTTTAGATACCCTTCTCCGTCATAGAATGCAATAAAATGTCTACTAATTATTTTTTTACGTTCAAACTATAATTTGACTGGAATAATAATGAAACTAAATTAGCTATGTCTTGTGGCGACATATTTAAAAATGATCTACAAACTATTAGCTACGACCACCAATGGCGTGGTAGTCAGTGCCCCTTTTTTAAACAGAATTTCTACACATATGGCTTTTTCCGAAATTTCTTGACATTTTTCAAGACGTTGATTAGTTTTAAACGAGAAACTGTTCTTGCAAAATTATCATAAAATTTGAACATCCTGTATGTGCCGAACAAATTTCTAACAGAAAATAATTCCAGTTATACAGGGTGTTTAGTTGAGCTTACATTATTGTATTTCCTAATTTCCTGAATTGTATAAACATTGTATTTGAATTTCTAATAATTTTCGTGGCTTATCTCCGTTTGAGGTCGAAGTAGGCCTTTCCATTCCGAACAACCAACTGTTATTCTGTAACC
Organism: Anoplophora glabripennis; assembly: GCF_000390285.2. NCBI lineage: Eukaryota > Metazoa > Arthropoda > Insecta > Coleoptera > Cerambycidae > Anoplophora > Anoplophora glabripennis. The sequence goes on along the minus strand of NW_019416213.1, from coordinate 174,120 downwards.
CCCGAAAAACCGCAACTGTAAATTTAAGGAATCCGCCAAAAATCCCCTTTTATCGGACGCCGAAACAACGTAGCGTCGCGGACTAATTGACGACACGAGCGGCCCAATAAAATTTTAACTGAAATACAAGCGGGGCGGGCGTTATCTTGGCGCGAGGAGGCAGCAGCCGATGGTGTGTTACGCGGTAACCGGCGAATTTACGGTTGTTTATCTCCCCGGTTTACGAGTAACCGACTCCCGAGCATTTACCAGCCATAGTCGTTAATGCCAAACGCTGGAAATTGTTTAAGGAAGTAGGGGTGTTAAATCCGAAGTGCGCAATTTAAAACTACATTAAAAATTTCCAGGTTTATGACAGTATAAAGCCGGATCGCCCGTCCTTTACTGCGTCTCTTCGGCCGGGATCTTTGTTTGCCCCCTTCTTAATTAATTTATTTTTGCTAGTTTGTATCTGACCGTGTTTTATGACCGTCTTTATTGCGGTGACATCGTCAAACGTAGTTATCGAGATTTTCAACGGGAATGAGGATAGTACCGTAATAGTTTTTAAGACCTGGTTTACACAGAGATCCAGTACCATTGGAGTTAACGTCATACATAAAGGGTGCACAAGTCATCAAATCAAATTTCCATATACTCAAAATTACTTTCTATAATCAAAAATGTTATTTTAACAGGTTCTCCCAGCCAGTGACAACAATTAGTCAGTGTAATGATGAGTTTTATAATATTTATGTATGATTTATCCTAGAATTGCTTCTACAAATAGAAAATGAAATTTTCGAAACATTTAAGACCGTTAACAAGTAAAAAAGTTATGTGATTGTTAAAAAAAATGATATCCTGTATACCGTTTTTTACTTATTCTTACAAAGATTATTATTCTCTAATAAATAATGACTAAAGATCGGAAATGTTAGGGCGGGTTCTCTTTTGTGTAATTTTATTCAAACAAAAAATGGCAATCGTTGCCTTCTTACAATTTAGACCAAGAAATAAAGGTGACAAATCATCGAGAGTTCATGAAAATTACTGGGCGTGATTTTATTCTTGGAAAGTCTTGGGAATGATAATTATACAAGAGGTGTCTCATCAAATGGGCCATGAAAAAGGATTAATTATTTTGTAAAATTATAATTAATATATTTTTTTATAATTACTTAGTATAAAAATATATAAAATATTTCCATAGATACTGACAGTAGAAATTTTTTTTTACAATAATTCATTATAAATTTCAAATTCAATTTGGGGGTTGAGGGGGTTAAATTAATTTTGAAGGGTTAAAATCATTTTGACAACATCTTTTTATTGAGAACTGTTGTCTAAAACATTTCAAATAAAAAAATTTCAAAAAAAAATTTTTTTCAAAAAATTCATTTTTAGGGGGGTGGCTTTACAAGGGTAGAAATAATCCAGAAGTAATTTTTTCGTCGAGCTACCCCAAATTAAAAAAGAAGGTTCTACATTACATAGAAGCTGAGATATTGCAAGTTTGACATTGTCAGTTTTCTCCTGGTCGAGAGGAAGATCCCCCCACCACCACTCCCTGAAGGGCTACTGCCGCGTACCCTTACTTTGACGGGCCCTGGATTGATCAATTATGGGCAAATTCAATTAAAATTAACAGGGCATAAAGTTTAAACCTTCATTTACAAAATGTTAAAATTTCAGGTCTTAATGTTTATAACAAATTGCTCTGTGATATAAAAAAAATTGCTAACTCCATACCTATTGATCGTAGAAACTTGTTTTTTTCAATTTGTAGGTTATTTTACGAGCTTTCGAATGGTGTATATAACTTCTTTCAAAAGTTAAAAACCGCGGAGTTATTTTATTTGTTTATTAGGGAAAAAAGTGTTTTTTTATGTGGTAACAATTATATACAACTAAATTTGAAAAAAATTATTTGTTTTTAACTCGAGGATACTTGGTGTCCCTTCGTAGAAAATGAGCCCAAAAAGAACGTTTTAGTCATAACCCTGTCCCCGGAATAGTAATTTGAAAATGGGCCTTTTTGCAAAAATGGGATAAATGAATGGAATTTTGCAAAAAACATTCAGTAATAATAATAAGTAATTAGTAATGGCTTTTTACAATAACGTGTAGAACGAAAAATGACGAATTTTTGACCTATTTGCTGATAAAAAAACAATGACGATATACTTTTTTCATGGCCCATTTGATGAGACGCCTCTTATATTATCATTCCCAAGACTTTCTAACATAAATAAAATCACGCCCAGTAATTAATGAATTTCAAAATGTTTCCTTTCCTGATCTAATTACACTCTTTACATTGTAAGAATATACAGGGTATTGCATAAGTGTGTACAAAAAAATTAGGACTGCATTCCTTGGAAGATTTTAATGGGAGTCTTTCATATAAATTTTTCTAATTGGAGCCTCTCCTAAAAAGAGGGGGACGGTGTAAACTTGTTTTTTTAATTTTTCTCAAAAACCGTTGAATGAATATAAGCAAACGAAAGGGATGAAGTAAACCACCCTTTCAGACTTTTTCTCCAAACTTTTTTATTCTTTTAGCATTTTTTGTTATTCAAATTCATAATTTTCAAACATGGATCATTTTCCTCTCCCTCGCCGTAAATGCATCGTTGCATATTCTTTATTCAGAATAATAATTTATTCGCCATAATTAATTGCAATAGATACTGATCTGTATTAAATACCTGTTATTGTCATTGTTTGACATTTACCAAAAAGTGTTTTAGTGACAGCTCAACGGATAAATTACATATGTGTTCAGAGTAGATAAACATCTACGTTCCAAAATATGGACTACCATATTTTGCAACTTCCTAAAAAATTACTTTTTTCTCAAAAACTAAGGTAGTACAAAATATTTCTAAGACACAAAATAGTTTCTGATTAAACAAAGGCATTTTAAAACATTATTTAGCTTATGAAATCTAAAAGAATACAAAAAAATTGGGAATAGATGCGGTATAAGAAATGAAGTCAATATCGTAAAAAAATTGTAAAATCCTTATAGTTTTCGAGAAAAAAATTATTGAAGTTGTACTACTTTCAAGCAATAGATCGCTGGACAACTGTAGTCTCTAGCGTCATTTGCAATACGCGTGGAGAGCCACATAGCCTCAGCGACTCCCAATACGATCGTCGTTGCGGCAGTGTTTACAATAGTTTTTTTAGTACCTAGTTAGTTTTAAAAATAGTTTGCGTGTATAGCAACTCGGAGTTGATGGAATTTATGGTGAAGCAAGACAACATTTGTATTATGGTGAAACATTTGGGTTATGGTGAAGCAGGACATTTTTGTTAGTTCGTAGAAACTGAGTAAGACAGGACCAGTGTTTACACGTCGGTGGATAAAATTTTGAACTGTTGTTGTAACATCAGGTATGTCAAATTATTTTATTAATTCAAACAACAAATTAATTTTATTAATTAATAATAACAATAGCGGCAAAAGCGGTTGAATTTGCTGATATAAAATAGGTCGCATTGTGCGAGGTTAGGTTTTACAGTGCACCACTTTCCAATGCCGTGCAGAAGTGTATTTTTAAATCATTTTCGAACGGCCGTTTTTGATTTTTTTTTATAAAATTATATTTGTAAGTGTACATTCAGATTTTTTTTTTTTTTGATAAGTCCTGAATCTATATATACATATATATGAAAGACCACCATTAAAATTTTCCAAGGAATGTAGTCCTGAGTTTTTTGTAGACACTTTTTAGAGTTGTAGCTTCAATTTTATTAAATTACATTGCTTAATAGAAGAAAAAAGGTTTATAGTAAAATGAATGTTAGGATTAATATTACGAGGTTAGTCAAAAATAAAGGCTGGTGAAGAAGTTCTCAAATAGCGGAAGAAATTCTTCACTGTTACAAAGCGAATTAGACGTTTGTAATCGACTTCGGAAATATTTAAGAAATCGGTAGTGCAACTCTAGATCAGAGTCTAGATGTTAAGGAAATATATATGTATATAGGAAGAATAAGAAATCTTGATCGCGACCGCTTAGCACAGTGGTCCGATCGGAGTTATTTTAATGTCGTTGTGTAGGTTGGACCTTTCTTCGTCCAATACAACATTCTACCATTATGTGGGTGGCAGTGGGGAGGAAAATCGAGAACATCTACGTTTTAGCTATTGAATATATAAATGAAGCACGAAACCGAAGTTTTCCAGTGCTCATAGTGTAAGGGGAGAATTTGTGCAGGGGCGGCAAATTAATATACTTATGGTTTTCAAAATTAAAAAAAAAGGAAAAATTTGTACCAATAACTAGGTGGACGATATTCATTTGTGATTCTGGAAGTACCTAAATGGTGCAAATTTATACAGTATGCTATCGTTTTCGAGTTATAAGGCCTTTCTTAATTTTCGACAAAACTGTCAACACTATATCTATCTTTTTACAATAGATCTGGTAAAAAGGTTTAAATATTATACAGGCACTTTTTTAATTATGTGCCACAGTTTTTGTAGAAATACAATAAATAATTTAATGTATGTATTTACAGTGCTGGGCAACTTAAAGTCCCCACTAGTTGGGTTGCTCTCATTCTCTCGCGCCCCACCACAAATAATTAGGTATGTTTCGGAGTGGGAGTGTTGTTTGGAGATATACACCGTGGTACAAAAAACTGTTGTATTCAATAGGGTAAATAATAATTAATCCGATAACAGTTGCATTTGATATTTTAAAATATATTATTTTATTAATAATATGTATTTAACATTTCCTAGTTAGTTAAATAAGAATCTTGGAAGATTTTCTTTTAAAATAAAATGTTGAAAACCATTTACTTTATTAATCACTGTTCGCAACATTCACATACCTCCATATTTATTTATTTTTTCCTTTACTAGGGATATTCATTTATAAATATTCTTGTAAATTGAATACATACAGGGCGGGCCTATAGTGATTATATTACTTCTATGCCATACGGATAAAAAATAATTTTTTGCGGAATTGAGAGGCGCCTTAAGAGGGACATTTTAAAAATGTTATGAAGTATATTTTAAACATGATAATAATGAAATAATGATGGAGCAGTAAACAATCTTCATTCTGATTCTATGTTTTATATATACAAAATCCTTCAGACAAAATAATTAATGTTTCCGGGAATGAATCAAACATAAACCTAAATTGCAAATGAAAATATAAATTTATTAATAATTTATACACCATAAACGTAAAAGATAAAGATGATTTTTTAAAAAAAGAATTTATATTATACCACTTTGTAATAATAATTGTGTATTACAATTATGTAGACCAAATCTAAATTGACTCATCATATATCTCTCTAACTATAAAATTAATATTAAAAATAATAAACGTAATTGTGCTTGGCGCATAAATAGCTAATAGTTTTCAATTAATTTAGATATATTAGTTATTAACAATGACTGGTATTCGATGTAAATAAAAACACGTTTTTAACAAAATATATACCTACAGAGATATATATTTTTTTAATGAAAATAAATATTTAAACGAAAATAATATAATAATAACAGTAACACTAACAATGACGATAATAATAATAAAAGATAATAATAATCATAATAATATAAATTCACAAATTAATGAAGTTTATAATTTACTCAAAATTAAACTGACCATTGCAATGAACGATAATAAGTCGGTTGAAATCAGTAAATTATTCCCTGCAACTATTGAGTTATATTAGGCTGTTTGCAAATAAGCTCAGTACTCAGTGATGTTTTACGAGCAACAGCAAAAAATCGAACGAAGCACCTGCGGGAACAATTGAAATTCACGCATACGTTCTAAATGCTACTACCATTTATTAGCAACAACAAACAATTTAAATTTGTATAAAAAAACTCAATCTAGACAGAAACACGTGTAATAGACAAATACGTATTGTCTAATGGTAGTAGCATTTAGAAGTTTTAGAACGCATGCGCATGCGTGAATTTCAATTGTTCCCGCAGGTGCTTTGTTCGATTTTTTGCTGTTGCTCGTAAAACATCACTGAGTTTATTTGCAAACAGCCTAATATGACTCAATAGTTGCAGGGATTAATTTACTAATTTCAACCGACTTATTATCGATTCGTTTAAATATTTGTTTTCTTTAAAAAAATATATATCTATGTATATACTTCGTTAAAAACGTGTTTTTATTTACATCGAATAAAAAAAGTGTCATTATTTTATTAATAACTAACAGCTAAATTAATTGAAAAATATTAGCTGTTTATGCACCAAGCACCATTACATTTATTATTTTTAATATTAGTTTTATAGTTAGAGAGATAGCAGATGATGAATGAATTTAGATGTTGAGATGTTTGATCTACATACTGTAATACACAACAAAGTGGTATAATATAAACAACATTGCTTCTTTTTTAAGAAAATCATCTTTATCTTTTACGTTTATGGTGTATAAATTATTAATAAATGTTATGTTTTTATTTGCAATTTAGGTAGTATATAATTGATTCATTTTCGAAAACATTATTTATTTTATCTGAGTCTTTGTATATACCTGTAAATATATCATTATTTCATTATCATCATGATTAAAATATGTATGAAATATAAAGAAGAGGCCATTGCGTTTTAAAACCATGTTTGATGCGGCCTTCCGAAACACCCTGTATACTTCATAACATTTTAAAAATGTCCCCCTTAAGGCGCCTCTCAATGCCTCAAAAAAATATTTTCTATCCGCATGGCATAGAAGTAATATAATCACTCTTAGCCCGCCCTGTATGTATTCAATTTACGACAATATTTATAAATGAATATCCCGAGTAAAGGAAAAAAAATTAAATATGCAGGTTGTGAACAATAGTTAAAAGAGTAAATGGTTTTTAACATTTTATTTTAAAAAATTTTTTCAATATTCTGATTTAACTAACCAAGGAAATGTTACGTTACAAATCACTAAAATAATAATTTTCAAAAATATCAAATGCAACTGGTATCAGACTAATAATTATTACTTACCCTATTGTACTATCAGAGTTTTTGGTGCCACGGTGTAGTATATCTCCACACCCCACTCCCAGTCCGAAACATTCCGTAATTATTTGTGGTGGGGTGCGATAGAATGAGAGCGACCAGACTGATGGGGACTTTAAGTTGCCCATCATTGTACCAGTGACGACTGATGAGTAGAGTTCGGGACTCGGTCGGATGACCATAGCCGTCGCGTCGGCCTTTCGCTACAGCGCACCATATGAAATCGGTAATAACGGCTGTTATTGGTTTCGCGTTTGCTTCGTGTATACGTGTTTTAATATTCTAATATCGAATGCGCCAAGGGGTAAAAAACGACCTTTCGCTGATAAAATACGCAAATTTATTTATTTTTATTTATACTTCTGTTTATTTATTTGTTTACGATGAACACGCCTATGACTAGCCGACGAAAACCCCGAACTCTACTGATGAGGTATTTTATTTTTTAATAAAATTTCTTTGTTAAAATTTTATTGGAGAAAATGTATTCTTATTTAAATATAAACTTGTTAGTGTTTTCACACGGTAGATATCCCTCTGGCGGTTTTTAATCGATAATTTCGAGAATGGCCCGCTTTTTATTAAAAATCGGACATGCCTAATTCCTCCGCCCCCTCCGAGCGATAATTCTGACGGGAATTAATTCCTCGGCCGGGAAAGAAATTAACTTGTCGTAAAGTTGTAAGCCGCTGTAAATTTCCCCGGACCAAATAAAGTATATGCACTTTTAAAGTTGTCAACCCCCCCTGCGGCGCCCACCCTACAACTCCCCGGGAAGCAACTCTTAAAAAAACAGCTAGAGTGATTTATGCTAAATTGGCCTTAAAAAATTAATAAGATGTGGGGAAGACTAAGTGGGGAATTAAAAATGCCAAATGGCTTATCGTAAAAAATACGGGCGCGAGGGGAGAGGGGGGACGCGGCCCTTAAAGGACGGGAAACAAAGAGGCAGAACTTTCGTCTCTTGACGGGATTCTTATCTGGTAATTAGGAGACACTCTGAGACGCTTGCCGGTTTATGTGTTTTTGAAATTAGCCGGCAAGTAAGCTCTTATACAACGCCCGGTTTTATAACAAACGCTAAATTTCCTTATTCTGGGAGATAAAGGGTGCAACACACCCGATAGCGCCTCTCTCAGGGCCTAATGGAGAGATCCATAAATGTCTGAGCGATCTATTCGCGCGTCTTAATTGGCCCGATGAATTTTTAAACTCTCGCACTCTTCACAGCCCATTCGCAATTGAACGTCTCTACACTGAAATAAACCAACACAAACTTTAGGTTATTTTGCTCAGAAATTCAAAAGAGGTTGTAAACAATAAATGTTAAAAAGTTAGCCAGAAATTCGCAATGACGAAAAACCTACTAGCAATTAAAACTTTTTATAAGATTTCGCAGAACTAGAATCGATATTCCTTAACAATATCATGGCTCTCGTCATAGGTTATATGTACAGACCTCCGAGTTTTACCAGATAAAACTTGCATGGACGTTTTTTTTTGCTAAATTTTGTTTTAAGTTATTGGTTTGCACCTTACAATTGTTTAGTATTATCTTTTGTTATTTGTTTTGATTAAACTTGCTGGTATTAGAAAAAATCTCTCATGATTTCAATCATCTTACTCTCCGCACCAAAAGTAAGTAAGGCTTGATTGATTGGCTGTTAATGAAACTGTAGTCACTTATGTAAAATGATCGGCTATTTTAACTTTATTAGAGTCAACTCCCTTATCAAAAGTTGCGGATTTGAACCACAAAGATACAATATGTACAGTAGCAACTGGGTAGTTCATGTACCATCCCCTTGAATTTGTCAAAAGTTAAAAACTATTTGTCGGTTTTAATGTCTCATTCTTTGTTCAGGCGGGAAGGACATATTTGAGGATTGTTCAAAGTATCTAACCATTTTTTATATTTAATGCGATCTCTTAAGTTGATTGCGAATAGAAAATCCTCCCCCTCCTCTCCATGTTAATTAATGAGAAGCAATACGAAAAAATTTTCGATGTAAACGATTTGGTGCATCTTCAAATATTTCAACGATTCCTTTATACACATCACCGGTTAATAATGAGGCGCTCACTTTCCTTCTTCTGTAATTTTCTTCGTCAAGAATATTGAGCAGCTCTGGCGGCCACAAATTCTACATATCAGAAAATGGTTTCAACTTAATTTTATATTTTTCATAAAACATTTCTTGCTGTGGAGTTCCACATTGTTTTAATTACATTTTCTGTATAATGTCTCTTCAACCAAATATATATTAAATTTTATGTGACAAAACTGAAAAGGAACTTGCATTAGAATATCCTGTAATAGTAACGAGCGTTCAAATAAAAACGTGGTCGAAGTTGGTTCTGACACATTGGACGTAGGGAGTAGCTTATAGCGACCAACTTAACCTCATTTCTCAACGAGCTGTATAGCAGCTGTCAGTTTCAATAACGTTAATGACTATA